>NC_050102.1:121809545-121859862 GCF_902167145.1 Zea mays
GTGCTGGGGCTGCTTGGTTGTTCTGATTCGCTGCTGGGGCAAGAAGGCGAGGTGCCTGGTTGTTCTCCTTCTAATGCTGATTACCTCCCTGCTGGCTGTTCTGACGATATTGCTGCTGCTGATACGGGCGCTGACTCTGATGCTGATATCCCTATGGTGTGACCAGGCTTGCCTTGCTGAGATGAACTGCCTGAGAAGCGGGGGCGGCTGATGCTCCCGGACTGTGGTCCACTCATCTTGCGCTTCCGATCTTCCATATCCTTGCGCTTCCTCTCGGTCATGATTGCCCTATCGATCAGGTGCTGGAAGGTAGGGAAGGTGTGGTTCATCAGCTGGTAATGCAGGGGATCCACCAAACCCCTCATGAACCTGTACTGCCTTTAGCATCAGTGTTGACGTCTTCAGGTGCATAACGAGATAGCTGAAGAAACCTGTCCCTGTACTCACTAACAGATAGGGGTCCCTGCTTTAGAGCCAGAAATTCCTCCTTCTTCAGGATCATCAGTCCCTCTGGAACATGGTACCTGCGGAAACTCTCGCTGAATTCCTCCCAAGTGATGGCTTCGGGGTCAGCATGGTGGCGAGGTAGGACTCCCACCAGGACTGGGCTGCTCCCCTTAGCTGGCGGGGACGCATACAGAACTTTCCTCCCTGTCGTCACATTGGGCGGTGCGCAGTTTCCTTTCCACTGCACGCAGCCAGTCTTCTGCATCCATGGGGTCAGCAGAATGGGCGAAGGTAGGAGGGTGCCCTCATCATGAACTCGCCACGGTTGTCCCGTGGCATCTGAGGCATCTGCACTTGCAACTGGGGTTGGGGTTGCTGTTGAGCCTGCTGCATGGCTGCCAGAGTCTGCCCAATAGCCTGCACTGCCTGAGTTTGCATCAAGAACATCTGCTCCACTGTCATCGGGGGTGGCGGGGGAGGCTGCCTCTGATGTTCCTCCTGCTGGGCACGCTGGCTCTTGCTGAACACGCCTGTTACATCGGCGCCTGTTGTCAGACATCTGTGGAAGACATTCACACATCAGCATTGATCTTACAATCCTTCAGCATAAGAAAAAGAGTATACAGAATTCTTCATGACACTGAGTAAACAAAGAACTTCACTGATCCTCATTATGATCCAATACAGCTTCTCAGATAAGAAGGAAAGTAGAAGTAAATGGTTTCCCAACTAAATAATTGACTTCATTAACATCACTAGCTAAGCCAAACTGCAGGGGAAACCCACATGTTGGCAACAATCATTACAAAGATTCAAATCCAGTACAAGTTCATCATAACAAGCATGTAAGCAACTGATAAGCAAACTAAACTGAATGGAAGCAACTGATAAGCAAGCTAAACTGACTATCTAAGACTGAGACATCTGACTTAAGAATTTATTACAAACTCCGACGCTAACGATCTAAGGATCCAGGTCTATCCTGGTCTTACAAGCAGGGGAACCATAAGTGTGGTGACCACGTGGCGGCGAGCGGTAAGGGTGCTGAGTCCCAACAGGAGCGGGGGAACCACCCTCCTGGTGGCGGCGCTCTGCTAGCTCAGCACGCAACTCAGCAATCTCCGTCCGAGCCCTGCTCAGCTCGTCCAGAGAGTGATCCAGCTCAGTGTTAAGCACCGCGATTAGGTTGACTGTGCTGCTCAACCTAGGGTTATCCTCACCAACAGGTGAGACAACCACACTCTCTGTGTTCCCAGTAGGACGGCGGGGGTAGTACCTAAGGTTAAGACCGTCGGCCACCCCACCGAATAAGGAACAGTACTGGGAGAGTGCACGCCGTGCTGCATCCTGCATAGCCGCCTCTGCAGTGTCCCTCTCGGAGATGGAGTAATGCTCCGAAACGGCCTCTGCACTCCGGAGGTCATCCTCCGGACGGCGAACTAGGCAGGTAGCCTCCCAACGGTCCGGGTACCTCCCGCGACTGTGCTGGTAGACTACACAACGATACTCGATCGACCAGGTGTGCCGGTCGAAAGCCTGGCGCAACAAGGTGTCGAGTGCGTCGTGGAAGTGACAACCGCGAGCGGCGTCACGGGTGATGGGTCGGGCGACCCATCCTTCCGCCTCCTACGGCTCAGAGGACTCCGTGCTGTGGTCTGAGTCGTCGTCGTCGGGGTCTCCTCTAGGACCTCCTCCAGTAGCTCCTCCAACAGCCGGGGCATCCCGCGGTGGTGCAGGGGGCGCCTCCAGCTGAGGAACTGAGGAACGGCGCCTCACGGACTCCACCTCCTGCTCAGGTGGGTAGGAAGAGCCCTGATGCTCCCTGTGCTGACGCTAGCGCTCCTGCTCCTCACGCAGGGCGGTGGTGCAGCCTCTCCAGGTGGCTCGACTGACCGGACATGGTGCGGCGTAGAGGACGCTCCGCAAGGCGAGACGACAGGAAAGGAATCACCGACTTACGTGCAGTGTGTCTAAGACGAGCCATCTACAAAAGACACCGTAAGCATAAGAGTAAGAACAGAACTAATATGACAAGTGAGTAAACCATAGACAGAACAAAATAAAATTTTAACAAGGTATAATATAGTATATATATTTATATGTAGTAGAACATAGGGTTGGTCGAGGTGACCGACTTTTGAAGTGACATCAGAGGTTAAGGTGAGAGTGAAGGTCAATAGTCCTTAGTACGACCAGTGCTACTCTAGGTCAGCGGTCCTACAGTCAGCACAGCTTTGATACCACTTATGTCACACCCGGTTTCAGAAGGCAAACCGAATGCGAACTATGTACGTGCCAGGATCAGAACTCACGTACACAGCGATTACATAAATGAACATCATCGCATAGTGCTCGAATAATAACATAAAAGAGTATTAACTTATTACATCACAGAGTCAGAGACATCCACATAGTCATCAACTTAACTGATAAATCAAAGTGCTAAGCGAAACACAGTAAAGATAAGGCCTTCACAGGCAGCTGACTGGGGGTTGCCGCCAACCCACACCTAAAACTCGTCGTAGTCTTGGAACTCATGGAAGTCTCCTTCCACGACTTCGTCTTCTCCTGAGCAGTGGTTGCAATGTGGACAACCTGGTGTTTTGTGGTAAAGCAAGGATGAGTACACATCAACGTACTCAGCAAATGCCCCGTTTGGCTGAAGTGGACTAGCTTTTATGTGGGGTTAGGCTCAAGCAGTTGCTTTCAGTTGGTCAAGTATTTATTGTTAGTAGAAGCCAGGTTTTACCATAAAACCCAAGTTATGATCCCAAAAAGTACCTCCTCGGAGAGGAAATACTAGAATACATAATTAAAGTCACCATCATTAACCATCATCATTAAGGTCATCATCCAAGGTGTATCCGGAGTATCTCTAATCAAAGAGGATCCTAAGGCTGCTCTTAACCGTGAGCACGGCTGATATACCAGTTTCACTACCCTCTGCAGAGGTCGCACACTTTACCCATGAGCCGTGATTCCCGTTTTGCCCGGGGAGAGCTAATCCCCATTGATCACTTCCTAGGTGGTCCGGCAGGGTATCACTACGTAGCTGTTACAAAGATTCCCTAGAGGTCATAGCCGCCCGTTAGGTTTCTCCAGTTTGATAAACACAGTACCTCTCCCCGCAGGAGGGTGACTAACAAAAGCAAAACAAAAGAACCTCGGCACTCAGCCTCGGCAGAGCAAACATTGTGCCTGGACCCCATTGACGGCACGACGGCGAAGCAACTACACCTCTAGTTCTTCTAATTAATTAGCTAAGGGCATCCCATTTCACCCTCATGGTTGCACTGTTATCCCGGGTGGTCTCTCAACGAACAGGTCCTTACGGAGAGGTACTCGGGAAACAACCCGAGTCCCCTTAAATGCCACAAGTATATCATCATATCCAGAATAAGACCATAGTATCATCATTGTATCTCATCATGTTCATTGATTAAAGTAAAGCGCTAGCATGAAGCTAACCATAGTAACCCGAAAGGTAAACAAGGATAAGGTAAATAGAAAGCTAGTCAATCCTTAGGTTGTTCATAGTATGCGGGACAGTGTATTATAAAGTAATGGGACATAATGGGACTGAGGACACTTGCCTTCACCAAGCTGCTGCTTAGGGACTTCTTCTGCAACTTCTTCGGGAAACACAGACTGCACGTTGTCTACGCAAAGTAATCATTCATTCTATGCACTTGGGAAATAACAAACAAAAGCAACATACCAAACATGTGCAGCAGAGAGATCACAGGTTCACAATAGAAAAGGATTGACAATCTGGTGTTCCCTCGGTCTAGGGTAGATGACTATACAAAGTGATTCATTACCCACTGACCAGGTCTATGTCAGTGGTGGGGTTAAATCATTACATGATGTTAAGTCCATAAACTTAAGTGCTTCAACTTCTATTAAAGTCTACTATCTTTACTTTATTTCCAATTAGGGTTCCAATAACATTACTTTAACACCAAAGATCAACTATTAATTAGGACATAAAAACAGCAGGGAAACATTGTTTAAACAGGTAGATAAAAATATTATGAACATTTTGCAATTTGAAGCACCTAATTTGGAGTTCATATGACAAAGTTATGAATTTTACAAGATTAGGGATTAAAAATACTCTTTGAATACTTATTCTGGATTAAATAAAAGGTCTGAGGACCTAACTGCGAAGTTCCAGGGACGGCGGGTTAATTTGCAGAAAACCGGGGGTCTCTTTAAGAAGTTGCGTGGGCGAAGGGGTATCGGGCTCCTACGGCCGTTGGATCTCGGATCAACGCTCGGGATTAGATCGGCGGGCAGGCGCGCGAGCGCGCGGAGGCGCGAGCGGCTGACAGGCGGGGCCGGGCGGGCAGAGCGGGCGCGGGCGTGAGGGGGCGGCCCTGGGCCATCGGATTCCAGGCGGACGGCCAGGATTAGGCTCGGGCTATTTTAAAAAAAGGCCGTCCGATCTGAGATGGATGGCGGGGATTGGGCGGCTGGCTTCGGTCCCCTTCTCTAGCCAGCAGACGCGGCGGCGGCCGCACCCGCGGCGGGGGAGCTCGCCGGAGACGAGGGGCGCGGGGGCTCCGCGGGCCTTAGGGTGACCGGGATGGCCTGGGAGGTTGGGGAAGGCGCGGGGAACTTGCTGGCGGGGGCTAGGTCGTGATAGGGGCACCGGAGGGGGGCGGCCCACGGCGGATTGGCTCGGCGGCGGCGCTAATCGACTCCGGCGAGGAATTAAGCGCAGCAGGGAGCAAGAGAAGGGAAGGGAGAGGGCAGGGGTATGGGCCACTTTTTCTTTTTCTTTTATTCTAGCAATTGTTTTCCCTTTTCTTTTAATTTACTCTATTTGATTCAATTCCAAATATGTCACAAATTCAAATTAGCACTCCCAAGTATTATGCATCAAACAAAAGTGAAATTTAGGGTTTAACATGATGCCACATTTAATACTCCCTTGGAGTTTAGCCTACTAGATTATAATTACACATACTTCTATAGAAAAGAGAAGGAGGAGATTGGGAAAGGTGTGAAGAGAGGAGTAACACCTGAATTTGTGAATATGAGCAAAGAAATTTTATACCCCCAAATTCAGGGTGTTACATGCAGTGTGTAATAATTTGGTGCATAGTGTGCAACAGTAGATTCTGCGTATGCGTATTAGGTCTGTGAGGTGGTAAATCCAAGCTGACCGGTTGTGTTCGCCGTTATCGAGGCGCCACACGGTGGTCCTGGTGTGGCCCTGGACTATCCGACAGGGAAAGCTGGACGGTCCATGTAGGGGCCGGACGGTCCGATCTCGTTCAGGGGCGCCGGTCTACCAAGCAGGGACGATAGTTGTCGGGGACCATAATTAGGGGTACCCCCAAGACTCCTAATCTCAGCTGGTAACCCCCATCAGCACAAAGCTGCAAAGGCCTGATGGGTGCGATTAAGTCAAGGCTCGGTCCACTCAAGGGACACGATCTCGCCTCGCCCGAGCCCAGCCTCGGGCAAGGGCGGCCGACACCAGAGGATTCACATCTAGCCCGAGGGCCCCCTCAAGCAACAGACACACCTTCGGCTCGCCCGAGGCCCAGTCTTCGCCAAGAAGCAACCTTGGCCCGATCACCGCGCCGACCGACCGAATCGCAGGAGCATTTAATGCAAAGGTGGTCTGACACCTTTATCCTGACGCGCGCCATTTAGTCAACAGAGCCGAAGTGACCGCAGTCAGTTCGCCGCTCCTCTGACCGGCCTGACAAAAGGATAGCGCCGCCTGCGCCGCTCCGACTGCTGCGCCACTCGGTAGAGTGCGGCTGACAGCAGCCAAGTCCGGCCTCGAGCGCCATAGGAAGCTCCGCCTCGCCCGACCCAGGGCTCGGACTCGGGCTCAGCCCCGGAAGACGATGAACTCCGCTTCGCCCGACCCCAGGGCTCGGACTCGGGCTCAGCCCTGGAAGACGACGAACTCCGCATCACCCGACCCCAGGGCTCGGACTCGGGCTCAGCCCCGGAAGACGACGAACTCCGCTTCGCCCGACCCCAGGGCTCGGACTCGGGCTCAGCCCCGGAAGACGACGAACTCCGCTTCGCCCGACCCCAGGGCTCGGACTCGGGCTCAGCCCCAGAAGACGACGAATTCTGCTTCGCCCGACCCTAGGGCTCGGACTCGGGCTCAGCCCCAGAAGATGACGAACTCCGCTTCGCCCGACCCCAGGGCTCGGACTCGGGCTCAGCCCCGGAAGACGACAAACTCCGCTTCGCCTGACCCCAGGGCTCGGACTCAGCCCTGGCCTCAGCCAATGGTCTCCGCCTCGCCCGACCCAGGGGCTCGGACTCGACCTCGGCCTTGGAAGACAGACTCGACCTCGACCTCGGAGGAGCCTCCACCTCGCCCAACCCAGGGCTCGGACTGACCACGTCACAGGAGGCGCCATCATTACCCTACCCCAAGCTGACTCAGGCTACGGGGAACAAGACCGACGTCCCATCTAGCTCGCCCCGGTAAACAAGTAATGATGGCGCTCTGCATGCTCTATGACGACGACGGCTCTCAGCCCCCTTACGGAAGCAAGGGGACGTCAGCAAGGACTCGACAGCTGTCCTTCCGCCAGGCTCCAGCGCTCCTCCGACGGCCACGACACCACACGAACCGGGTGCCAAAACCTCTCCGGCTGCCACGATGGCTTGTACTTAGGGCACTAGCTCTCCTCCGCTAGACACGTTAGCACACTGCTACACCCCCCATTGTACACCTGGATCCTTTCCTTACGCCTATAAAAGGAAGGTCCAGGGCCCTCTTACAGAAGGTTGGCCGCGCGGGGAAGGACGGGACGGCGCTCGCGTAAGCCGCTCGCTCCCTCCCGCGTGGACGCTTGTAACTCCCTACTGCAAGCGCACCCGACCTGGGCGCGGGACAAACACGAAGGCCACGGGTTTCCCCTTTTACGCCTGTCTCCCTCCGGCTTCTTCCCCCCTTCGCGCTCTGTCTCGCGCCGACCCATCTGGGCTGGGGCATGCAGCGACAATTTACTCGTCGATCCAGGGACCCCCCGGGTTCGAAACGCCGACATTTGGCGCGCCAGGTAGGGGCCTGCTACGTGTTGATGAACAGCTTCCCGTCAAGCTCCAGATGGGCAGTCCCCAGCAACCTTTCCAGCCTGGGACGGTGCTCCGTTTCGGGAGTCTTGAGTTCATGTCCCTCGACGGCAGCTACGACATGATACTCCTTCCCCCATCGCGCGACAGCGACAATGGCGGTCGACAACCTGCCCGCCGGCGGTGGAATCAATGACGTCTTCCCCACGTGGTGGAAGAACAACATTCGGGCTTGTCCCGTCCCCTCCCCCCGCCGACGGAGGAGGAGGCGGGGCAACCAAGGCCAAGCAGGAGGCGGCACCTCGTCGACTGTCGAGCGAGTTGACGACGCCGGCGCCCCAACGGGGGGCACGTCGGGCATCGACCTCGCGTCTGAGACGAAGACGAGCGCCGTCTCCCCGCAACACGCCAACCCCAAGCAAACGGACGACGCCAGCACGCTCGCAAAGGACTTGCTGGGCGTCACCCTCGTACCTGAGACGATGGTGCAGTCTGCCCCTGACGTGACTTTGTCACCGCCCGTCGACCAAGAGGTACCGACCGATTCCCATCTCGTGCCTTTTGGATTCAGCCTCGACCCACCAAGCGACTTCGCTTTGGTGGACGCTCCCATAGAGGCGAGTCCAAACCCTCTGGGGTATCGTATGCGGTCACCCTGGGACCGACTGACGGCCGTCTCGACCTACGGGCCCTCGGGTTCCGAGGAAGATGACGAGCCCGACTTTAGTTGGGATTTCTCCGGACTTGGTAACCCCAGTGCCATGCGGGACTTTATGACCACATGCGACTACTGCCTTTCCGACTGTTCCGACGGTAGCCGCAGCCTCGGCGACAAGGACTGCGGCCCAAGTCGTGAATGTTTCCACGTCGATCTAGGGGGTCCCGACGAAGGCAACCATCTTGGTATGCCGGAGAACGGTGATCCCCCTAGGCCCGTGCCTCGCGTTGACATCCTTCGGGAGCTAGCTGTGGTCCCCGTCCCGGCGGGGGGTCATGACCCACAGCTCGAGCAAATCCGCGAGATGCAGGCCAGGCTCGACGAGGGAGCAGGAACACTTGAGCCGTTCCGCCGGGACATTGGGCAGGAATGGGCGGGCCAACCTCCGGCCGGAGAAGTGCGTCATCTACCCCAGGGCATCCAGCACCGCATCGCCGACGATGTCAGGGTAAGGCCGCCACTGGTTTCCAGTGGGGTCGGCCAGAACCTGGCTGCAGCGGCAATACTTCTCCGCGCGATGCCGGAGCCATCAACCACCGAGGGGCAGCGTCACAAAGGACCTCGCGGCGGATGAACGACGACTTGGCGGCGGTCAGATCCGTCAGATTCTGAGGGAAGGAAGCGGGGCGTCACAAAGGACGCCTTGATCACGAAAAAGGTATGCCTGAAATCATTACCTGGAGGATCTTGGGAATGTCCCTGCAAAAGACCTCCAAGGATGACCGGAGCGACCCCACCGTTGCCTCGGCGCACTCGCGGAGCTCGTCCCAAGACTGCTCCTCCCGCTCATCGTCAAGAACAAAGAAGGGATCCGAGGCCTCACGGGTCCGGAACCGGAGCAACTGGCGCCGCCCCTCGGAGCTTCGCCGCGCAGGGACAAGGCTGCCACTCGGCGGGACGGGTCGCGGTTCCACGCCCCCCTCCTCCGAGGCACCAAGTAGTGACGCCTCGGCCATCTCAACATCGGCGGCGACGGGTCGCTCCACGGCCGGGACGACAACGGCTTCGGCAGCAGCCGGCGCCAGCGCCGGCAGCATGTCTAGTGGGCCCGAGGCCACGGCCGCGCCAGTCGCCTCCCCCAGCGCGACGGTCGCCTCGACAGAAGAGCCGGCCTCGGGAGCTCGCTCCACGACAACTGGTGCCGCCTGAGCCCCCCGCTGTGGGGCGTCTTGTGAGAAGGTCAGCTGGCCGGCGAGGCCCGGCGCGGCACCGGCTGCGGAAGCCGACACCGTCTTGAGGACCTTCCGGGGAGCCAGATCGGTCGGGCCATGACTCTGCTTGCTAAGGAGAAAAGGAAAGTCAGGGTCGGGACATACAAAGGAGGAGCCGGGACGAAGACATCCTAAGGTACTTACCCACTCCGGGCCATGATCAACCGTGCCTGTGGGGAGGCCTCTCGAACCTCGACCCCCGAAGGTACCGCCGAGGTCTGCCTCGCTGCCAGCTTCGGTACCATCCTCGCCTTGGGCGCCCTAGACGCCCGAGAGATGGACTGCCCAGGCGCAGCCACGACGACCTGAGGATCGCCCTCCTGCGCATCCGGCACGGGCGACGGTTCTCGGGGAACAGGCAGCTTGGCCTAACTCCCCGGGGTCACCTCAACTTCCCCAGCCAAGGGGTCAAGTACCCCCTCGGTCTGCCCCCGCTCTTCGGACCGGGACCCCGGCGTCCCAGCCCCAGAAACCGACGGCGCTAGCCCGCTCGAGGGCTGGCTTGACGACTCCTGGCCTAGCTTCAGACCCGGGCTGAGGCCGAGGCGGGCATCCATATCGTCGTCTTCATCATCGTCTTCATCGTCGTCGTCGTCGTCAGGCGTTTCCGGCGACGGCTCCCTCGGGAGTCCATCCCTCTCCTGCCGACGATGGAGCCTTTCCAAGGCGTCCCGAGCCCGCATCCGCTCGCGGGCCTGAGCCTTCTTCGCGTCCTTTTTCTCCTTCCTCTTCTCCGCGGCAACCCTCCGCGCGGCTCGGTCCACCGCGTCCTCTGGGACCGGTGGCCGGGAAGGCTTGTGCCACCCTACCTTCTGGGGACAGATGGAAAGTCTCGGCTGTGAGAACCAAGGGCAATCCGACGCAAGGAGAAAGAAGGAGCGAACACTCACCAGGGACACACACCCGCGGTCGGGACGCATCAAGGGCTAGGAAAGGACGCCGGCGTCCGGTTTTCCCAACGCGACGGCTACCCGCCCATGGAGGTCGTCAACGGGAAGGGGATCCGAGGACATCCGTGAACCCTCCAAGTCGGCCTCTGGCATCATCTCCCAAAGCGGCAACCACCGCTCCGCCAAGGGAAGCACCCTCCGGCGATGAATGGCAGCAATCACTCCCGCAGCGGTGAGCCCTCCTTTCCGCAACACCTCCAGGGCCTTCAGAAGGGGCTGGAGATTCTTCTGTCTGTCGTGCGGGGTCCCGTAGCGCCAGGCATCGGCGGCGACGGTCACCACTCGCTGAGAAAACGACGGGAGCCTCCCGTCGTCATTTCAGAGATAAAACCACCGGCGCTGCCACCCTTTGTTCGAGGACGCAAGGATGGCGGGAATATACTGCGGCGCCCGCGCCTGCTTCAGCTGGAGGATGCAGCCACTGGCCCGCACTGCCGTGTGGACCCTTCTCTCCCCCGTCGGCGAAGCAAAAAGCTCCGCGGAGAAGAAATGAGTCCACAGGTCCCAGTGAGGGTCAATCCCCAAGTATCCTTCGCAAACCGCTGCGAAGATGGCGGCTTGCGAGATGGAGTTAGGGCTGAGGTTGTGCAGCTCCACCCCATAGACATGCAGAATCGCCCGCATAAAACGGCTTGCCGGCACTCCGAACCCCGTTCGTGAAAGGAGATGAAGCTCACGACATACCCCGACGACGGAGACGGGGTGGCTCCGCTCGGGGGGGGGGGGGCATCCACTCCGGCTGCCTCTCATCGGAGAGAGGGCGAAGTAAACCCTCAGCGACGAGGGTCTCTAGGTCATCCGCCATGACGGTGGAGAAAGGCCATGGGTCGTGCGGCGGAACAATGGTCACCCGGTCGGCCATCACCAAGCAGAGGAGGTGGCGGCGGAAGGGACTGGGTGGGCGGTTTCCTTTTTCTCTGGCTATTCCCCCGGGTTGCGAAAACCTAGGAAGGAGGCAAGTAGCAGAGCAAAGAACCGTCACCGGTCCCTCTCCCGAATATATAAAGACCCAGACAAGACCCATTCAACGCGTCGCCCGAACCCACCGCGGGATTCAAAACTCAAAGCGAAACGCCCGTTCCTCGGATGGCTCGCACGCGCAACGGCTGCCCCGCGAACCACTCGTCCCGTCGCATTAACTCTGCGGCGGGACAGGCGGCACCTTTGGCGGGCGAAGCAGGCGACGCTTCACCTTCGCCATAATGACCGCGACAAAAAAGGTGCGCCACGTCATTCGATTTCGTATCCTTTTCCTCTTCCTCTTTCTCTCTCTTACAACAGGGACCGGGAAAGGGGATACCCCGAAAGGGATCCTTCTCCGCGAAGGAAACGGGCCCCGAGCCCCCCTATTGATCAGAGGTTCGAAGGCTGGCCCCTCGGAGGGGTTCAACAGCCGCCTCAGAGCGCTCGGGCTTCGCGCCCACTACTGGTCAGATGTTCGAGGGCCGGCCCCTCGGAAGGGTTCAACGGTCGCCTCAGGCCACTCGGGCTCCGCGCCCACTTCTGATCAGGGGTTCGTAGGCTGGCCCTCGAAAGGTTCACAGCCGCCTCAGACGCAGAGCGAGGGATGACCCTGGGTACGTTCGATACATAACCAAGGCTCGGGCTACGCTCCCGAGGTACCCTAGGACATTTCCGAGACCAGCGGGAACGATCTTGTAACGGAATCCCATCAGAGGGAGGCATCGGGCCCTCAGACCCCGTCAAAAGGGGACCGAGTCCGGCAGATCACCCGCAGGTACTTTTGGAGCGCGCCTCCGGGCCTCTAGTCGACCCCTAACAAATGGGGCACGGGAGTCCACTCAGATTACCCGTCAGCAGCTCACTGGAGACACCATGTTCGGCGCCCTCCAAGGGCAACATGGCGCTTTTCCCCCCTCCTCCTTGCGGAAAGGCGACGCAGGGGCGTATGTAAAAAAGTCGAGTCTGTCCTTGACCGTCCTCTTGCCCTGTGCGGAGGCTCGGGGGCTGCTCTCGCAAACCCGGCTCCGGCCAAACCGTTGACAGCGTCAACATACCAGCCTGAGAACTTGGGACCCGACCGTGCACCCGGGCTACGGCCAGCTCGCATGAGGGAACAACCAGACCGGCCGAAGCATCGCGACACGCATTAAGACCTCGAAGGAGTCAAACTACTCCTCCGAGGCCTCGGGGGCTACACCCGGCGGGTGCGCTCGCGCGCACCCACCGGAACAAAATGCAACCGAGAAAGGCCGGTCCCCTTGCAAAAAAGTGCGACAAAAGCCTCCAAGCGAGTATTAACAATCCCTTCGAGGCTCGGGGGCTACTGTCGGGGACCATAATTAGGGGTACCCCCAAGACTCCTAATCTCAGCTAGTAACCCCCATTAGCACAAAGCTGCTAAGGCCTGATGGGTGCGATTAAGTCAAGGCTCGGTCCACTCAAGGGACACGATCTCGCCTCGCCCGAGCCCAGCCTCGGGCAAGGGCGGCTGACCCCGGAGGATTCACGTGTCGCCCGAGGGCCCCCTCAAGCAACGGACACACCTTCGGCTCGCCGGAGGCCCAGTCTTCGCCAAGAAGCAACCTTGGCCCGATCGCCGCGCCGACCGACCGAATCGCAGGAGCATTTAATGCAAAGGTGGCCTGACACCTTTATCCTGACGTGCGCCCTTCAGTCAACAGAGCCGAAGTGACCGCAGTCACTTCGCCGCTCCTCTGACCGGCCTGACAAAAGGACAGTGCCGCCTGCGCCGCTCCGACTGCTGCGCCACTTGGCAGAGTGCAGCTGACAGCAGCCAAGTCCGGCCTCGAGCGCCATAGGAAGCTCCGCCTCGCCCGACCCAGGGCTCGGACTCGGGCTCAGCCCCGGAAGACGACGAACTCCGCTTCGCCCGACCCCAGGGCTCGGACTCGGGCTCAGCCCCGGAAGACAACGAACTCCGCATCGCCCGACCCCAGGGCTCGGACTCGGGCTCAGCCCCGGAAGACGACGAACTCCGCTTCGCCCGACCCCAGGGCTCGGACTCGGGCTCAGCCCCGGAAGACGATGAACTCCGCTTCGCCCGACCCCAGGGCTCAGACTCGGGCTCAGCCTTAGAAGACGACGAACTCCGCTTCGCCCGACCCCAGGGCTCGGACTCGGACTCAGCCCCAGAAGACGACGAACTCCGCTTCGCCTGACCCCAGGGCTCGGACTCGGGCTCAGCCCCGGAAGACGACAAACTCTGCTTCGCCCGACCCCAGGGCTCGGACTCAGCCCTGGCCTCAGCCGACGGTCTCCGCCTCGCCCGACCCAGGGGCTCGGACTCGACCTCGGCCTTGGAAGACAGACTCGACCTCGACCTCGGAGGAGCCTCCACCTCGCCCAACCCAGGGCTCGGACCGACCACGTCATAGGAGGCGCCATCATTACCCTACCCCAAGCTGACTCAGGCTACGGGGAACAAGACCAGCGTCCCATCTAGCTCGCCCCGGTAAACAAGTAATGATGGCGCCCCGCATGCTCTATGACGACGGCGGCTCTCAGCCCCCTTACGGAAGCAAGGGGACGTCAGCAAGGACTCGACAGCCCCGACAGCTGTCCTTCCGCCAGGCTCTAGCGCTCCTCCGACGGCCACGACACCACACGAACCAGGTGCCAAAACCTCTCCGGCTACCACGATGGCATGTACTTAGGGCACTAGCTCTCCTCCGCTAGACACGTTAGCACACTGCTACACCCCCCATTGTACACCTGGATCCTTTCCTTACGCCTATAAAAGGAAGGTCGAGGGCCCTCTTATAGAAGGTTGGCCGCGCGGGGAAGGACGGGACGGCGCTCGCGTAAGCCGCTTGCTCCCTCCCGCGTGGACGCTTGTAACCCCCTACTGCAAGCGCACCCGACCTGGGCGCGGGACAAACACGAAGGCCGCGGGTTTTCCCTTTTACGCCTGTCTCCCTCCGGCTTCTTCCCCCCTTCGCGCTCCGTCTCGCGCCGACCCATCTGGGCTGGGGCACGCGGCGACAATTTACTCGTCGGTCCAGGGACCCCCCGGGTTCGAAACACTGACAATAGTGGTCCTATGGAAACCCCGGACTGTTAGGCAGGGAAAGTCGGATGGTCCGGGCAGAAGCTCGGATAGTCCAACCGTGTTCAGGGGCGTTGATCTGCCAAGCAGGAACGACAATGGTTGTATTTGCCCTAAATATGAGTTCATCGACATAGCATATAAAGGTTGGGGCTGTGAATCCCCATTTACTTCTGATGCATCAGATATAAATACTCTATCGGTACCCTGAAACAGGGGTACCCCTTACTACAGTATGAAGACACGATGCCCACGCGGCTATCTCTAGTCGCGTGGTAAATAGCACCCGACCCCATCACGTGGACGACTCCGAGGCCGCCACGTGGCTAGAGAAGACGATATACCCCAAGGTATCAACAGTGGGTTCGGACCCCCATGGGAAGGTACCAGACCCCTATATATGCGGATCGAACCTCCGGATAAGGTCTGGGACCTCCGCGGGCGCAAGCCAGACCCCTAGGATGGGGTCCGGACCCCTCTGTGTGGGGTCCGGGCCACTCTCAGCAGGGTCCCGGGATTTTTGGGAAAAGAATACCCAGGCCTTAATCAAGGCCAGGCGGGGGTCCTGAAAGTCGCCTAGAGGGGGGGGGGGGGTGAATAGGGCGAATCTGAAATTTATAAACTTAAGTACAACTACAAGCTGGGTTAGCGTTAGAAATATAAACGAGTCCGAGAGAGGGCGCAAAACAAATCGTGAGCAAATAAAGAGCGAGACACGATGATTTGTTTTACCGAGGTTCGGTTTTTGCAAACCTACTCCCCGTTGAGGTGGTCACAAAGACCGGTTCTCTTTCAACCCTTTCCCTCTCTCAAACGGTCACTTAGACCGAGTGAGCTTCTCTTCTCAATCAATTGGAACACAAAGTTCCCGCAAGGACCACCACACAATTGGTGTCTCTTGCCCTGATTACAATTGAGTTTGATCACAAGAAGAATGAGAAAGAAAAGAAGCGAACCAAGCGCAAGAGCTCGAATGAACACAAATGTCACTCTCTCTCTAGTCACTATTTGATTTGGAGTGATTCCGGACTTGGGAGAGGATTTGATCTCTTTGGTGTGTCTTGTATTGAATGCTATAGCTCTTGTAAGGTGTAGAACTGTAGAAACTTGGATGCCATTGAATGTGGGGTGGGTGGGGTATTTATAGCCCCAACCACAAAAAAATGGTCGTTGGAAGGCTGCTGTCGCATGGCGCACCGGACAGTCCACAGGACACTGTCCGGTGCGCCAGCCACGTCAGCAGACCATTGGGGTTCGACCGTTGGAGCTCTGACTTGTGGGGCCTCTAGGCTGTCCGGTGGTGCACCGGATAGGTCCTGTAGACTGTCCGGTGCGCCTCCCGCGCGTGCTCTGACCTATGCGCGCACTGTAGCACATTGAATGCGGTTGCAGTCGACCGTTGCGCGCGAAGTAGCCGTTGCTCCGCTGGCACACCGGACAGTCCGGTGTCGGTGAATTATAGCGGAGCGCCCTCTGATTTTCCTGAAGGTGGCGAGTTCAGCGTCGAGTGCCCTGGTGCACCCGACACAGTCCAGTGGTGCACCGGACACTGTCCGGTGGCACACCGGACAGTCCGGTGCGCCAGACCAGGGTGCCTTTGGGTTGTCCTTTGCTCTCTTTGTTTGAACCCTTTCTTGGTCTTTTTATTGGCTTATTGTGAACCTTTGGCACCTGTAGTACTTATAGACTAGAGCGAAGTAGTTAGTCCAATTATTTGTGTTGGGCAATTCAACCACCAAAATTAATTAGGAAAAAGGTGTAAGCCTAATTCCCTTTCAATCTCCCCCTTTTTGGTGATTGATACCAACACAAACCAAAGCAAATATAAAAGTGCATAATTGAACTAGTTTGCATAATTGTAAGTGCAAAGGTTACTTAGAATTGAGCCAATATAAATTCTTATAAGATATGCATGGATTGTTTCTTTATATTCTTAACATTTTGGACCACGCTTGCACCACTTGTTTTGTTTTTGCAAATTCTTTTGAAAGTTCTTTTGCAAGTAGTCAAAGGTAAATGAATAAGATTTAGAGAAGCATTTTCAAGATTTGAAATTTTCTCCCTCTGTTTCAAATGCTTTTTTCTATGACTAAACAAAACTCCCCCTTAATAAAATCCTCCTCTTAGTGTTCAAGAGGGTTTTAGATATTAGTTTTTGAAGAGGGTGAACCAATTTGAAATTCTGTCAAAACTAAGATTCCAATTGAAAAATTCATCATTTCAAAACCTTTTCTTAACTTTAAATTTTTGAAAATTGGTGGTGGTGCGGTCTGGTGCGGTCCTTTTGCTTTGGGCTAATACTTTCTCCCCCTTTGGCATGAATCGCCAAAAACGGATACTTAAGTGAAATATAAGCCCTTTCCAACTACTTTCTCCCCTTTGGCAAATAAAACATGAGTGAAGATTATACCAAAGACGGAGAGTTGCTCGGAGCAACGGCGAAGGATGAGTAATTCGATGGAGTGGAGTGGAAGCCTTTGTCTTCGCTGAAGACTCGAATTCCCTTTCAATCTATGACTTGGTTTGAAATACACTTGAAGACACATTAGTCATAGCATATAAAAGAGACATGATCAAAGGTATATGAATGAGCTATGTGTGCAAAACATCAAAAGAAATTCCTAGAATCAAGAATATTTAGCTCATGCCTAAGTTTATTAAAAGTTTGTTCATCTAGTGGCTTGGTAAAGATATTGGCTAATTGTTCCTTGATGTTAATATATGCAATCTCGATATCCCCCTTTTGTTGGTGATCCCTTAGAAAATGATATCGAATGGCTATGTGTTTAGTGCGGCTATGCTCAACGGGATTATCCGCCATGTGGATTGCACTCTCATTATCACATAGAAGAGGAACTTTGGTTAATTTGTAACCATAGTCCCTAAGGGTTTGCCTCATCCAAAGCAATTGCGCGCAACAATGTCCTGCGGCAATATACTCGGCTTCGGCGGTAGAAAGAGCTACGGAATTTTGCTTCTTTGAAGCCCAAGACACCAAGGACCTTCCCAAGAACTGGCAAGTCCCCGATGTGCTCTTTCTATTAATTTTGCACCCCGCCCAATCGGCATCCGAATAACCAATTAAATCAAATATGGATCCCCGAGGGTACCAAAGCCCAAACTTAGGAGTGTGAACTAAATATCTCAAGATTTGTTTTACGACCGTAAGGTGAGCTTCCTTAGGGTCGGCTTGGAATCTTGCACACATGCATACGGAAAGCATAATGTCCGGTCGAGATGCACATAAATAGAGTAAAGAGCCTATCATCGACCGGTATATGAAAGTCGCCTAGAGGGGGGTGAATAGGGTGAAACTGAAATTTACAAAGTTAATCACAACTACAAGCCGGGTTAGCGTTAGAAATATAATTGAGTCCGAGAGAGAGGGTGCAAAACAAATTGCAAACGAATAAAGAGTGTGACACGCGGATTTGTTTTACCGAGGTTCGGTCCTTGCAAACCTACTCCCCGTTGAGGTGGTCACAAAGACCGGGTCTCTTTCAACCCTTTCCCTCTCTCAAACGGTCCCTCGGACCGAGTGAGCTTTCTCTTCTCAAATCAACCGGGAACAAAACTTCCCCGCAAGGACCACCACACAATTGGTGTCTCTTGCCTTGGTTACAATTGAGTTTTGATCACAAGCAAAGAATGAGAAAGAAGAAAGCAATCCAAGCGCAAGAGCTCAAAAGAACACAACAAATCTCTCTCACTTAGCACTAAAACTTTTGTGGAATTTGGGAGAGGATTTGATCACTTGGGTGTGTCTTGTATTGAATGCCTAGCTCTTGTAAGTGGTTGGAAGTTGAGAAACTTGGATGACTTGAATGTGGGGTGGTTGGGGGTATTTATAACCCCAACCACCAAACTAGCCGTTTGGTGGAGGCTGCTGTCGCATGGCGCACCGGACAGTCCGGTGTGCAACCGGACACTGTCCGGTGCGCCAGCCATGTCACCAGGCCGTTGGGTTCCGACCGTTGGAGCTCTGACGAGTGGGCCCACCTGGCTGTCCGGTGGTGCACCAGACAAGTACTGTAGAGTGTCCGGTGCGCCACTACGCGCGTGCCTGACTTCTGCGTGCTCTGGCGCGCATTTAATGCTTCTGCAGGTGACCGTTGGCACGAAGTAGTCGTTGCTCTGCTGGCTCACCGGACAGTCCGGTGTGCACCGGACATGTCCGGTGAATTATAGCGGAGCGAATTCCCGAAGCTGGCGAGTTTCAGAGTCGCTCTCCCCTGGGGCACCGGACACTGTCCGGTGTACACCGGACAGTCCGGTGAATTATAGCGGAGCGCCTCTGGATTTTCCCGAAGGTGAAGAGTTCAGCGTGAAGTCCCCTGGTGCACCGGACACTGTCCGGTGGTGCACCGGACACTGTCCGGTGGCACACCGGACAGTCCGATGCGCCAGACCAGGGCTGCCTTCGGTTATCCCTTGCTCTCTTGTTGAACCCATTTCTTTGTCTTTTTATTGGCTAAGTGTGAACCTTTGGCACCTGTATAACTTATGCACTAGAGCAAACTAGTTAGTCCAATTATTTGTGTTGGGCAATTCAACCACCAAAATCAATTAGGAAATAGGTGTAACCCTAATTCCCTTTCAATCTCCCCCTTTTTGGTGATTGATGCCAACACAAACCAAAGCAAATATAGAAGTGCATAATTGAACTAGTTTGCATAATGTAAGTGCAAAGGTTGCTTGGAATTGAGCCAATATAAATACTTATGGAATATGCATGGATTGTTTCTTTTATTTTTAACATTTTGGACCACGCTTGCACCACTTGTTTTGTTTTTGCAAATTCTTCTGTAAATCCTTTTCAAAGTCCTTTTGCAAATAGTCAAAGGTAAATAAATAAGATTTTGCGAAGCATTTTCAAGATTTGAAATTTCCTCCCCCTGTTTCAAATGCTTTTCCTTTGACTTAAACAAAACTCCCCCTCAATGAAATCTCCTCTTAGTGTTCAAGAGGGTTTTAAGATGTTGATTTTGAAGATACTACTCTCTCCCCCTTTTGAACACAATGGGATACCAATTTGAAAATCATACCATTTGAAAAACTCTTTCTAAAATTAGTACCAATTGAAAACAAAAATTTTGGTGGTGGTGCGGTCCTTTTGCTTTGGGCTCATGCTCTCTCCCCCTTTGGCATAAATCGCCAAAAATGGAATCATTAGAGCCCTTTTAACTACTTTCTCCCCTTTGGTAAATAAAATATGAGTGAAGATTATACCATCGTTGGAGAAATGGCTCGGAGCGACGGCGAAGGATGAGTTACGGAGTGGAAGCCTTTGTCTTCGCCGAAGACTCCAATTCGCTTTCAATATAGCTATGACTTGGTTTGAAATTTACTTGAAAACATATTAGTCATAGTACATGAAAGAGACATGATCAAAGGTATATGCATGAGCAATGTGTGCAAATCAACAAGTGAAGTTCTTAGAATCAAGAATATTTAGCTCATGCCTAAGTTTGTTAAAGATTTGTTCATCAAGAGGCTTGGTAAAGATATCGGCCAATTGATCTTTAGTGTTAATATATGAAATTTTGATATCTCCCTTTTGTTGGTGATCCCTTAAAAAGTGATACCGAATGGCTATGTGTTTAGTGCGGCTATGCTCAACGGGATTATCCGCCATGCGGATTGCACTCTCATTATCACATAGAAGAGGAACTTTGGTTAATTTGTAACCATAGTCCCTAAGGGTTTGCCTCATCCAAAGTAGTTGCGCGCAACAATGGCCTGCGGCAATGTACTCGGCTTCGGCGGTAGAAAGAGCTACGGAATTTTGCTTCTTTGAAGCCCAAGACACCAAGGATCTTCCCAAGAACTGGCAAGTCCCCGATGTGCTCTTCCTATTAATTTTACACCCCGCCCAATCGGCATCCGAATAACCAATTAAATCAAATGTGGATCCCCTAGGATACCAAAGCCCAAACTTAGGAGTATAAACTAAATATCTCAAGATTCGTTTTACGGCCATAAGGTGAGCTTCCTTAGGGTCGGCTTGGAATCTTGCACACATGCATACGGAAAGCATAATATCCGGTCGAGATGCACATAAATAGAGTAGAGAGCCTATCATCGACCGGTATACCTTTTGATCGACTGATTTACCTTCCGTGTCAAGGTCGAGATGTCCATTGGTTCCCATGGGTGTCTTGATGGGTTTGGCATCCTTCATCCCAAACTTGCTTAGAATATCTTGAGTATACTTTGTTTGGCTTAGGAAGGTGCCCTCTTGGAGTTGCTTTACTTGAAATCCCAAGAAATACTTCAACTCCCCCATCATACACATCTCGAATTTTTGCGTCATGATCCTACTAAATTCTTCACATGTAGACTCGTTAGTAGACCCAAATATAATATCATCAACATAAATTTGGCATACAAACAAGTCATTTTCAAGAGTTTTAGTGAATAAAGTAGGATCGGCTTTTCCGACTTTGAAGCCATTATTTATAAGGAAATCACTAAGGCATTCATACCATGCTCTTAGGGCTTGCTTGAGCCCATAAAGCGCCTTAGAGAGTTTATAAACATGGTTAGGGTACTCACTATCTTCAAAGCCGGGAGGTTGCTCAACATAGACCTCTTCCTTGATTGGTCCATTGAGGAAGGCACTCTTCACGTCCATTTGATAAAGCTTGAAGCCATGGTAAGTAGCATAGGCCAATAATATACGAATTGACTCAAGCCTAGCTACGGGTGCATAGGTTTCACCAAAATCCAAACCTTCGACTTGGTAGTATCCTTTGGCCACAAGTCGAGCTTTGTTCCTTGTCACCACACCATGCTCGTCTTGCTTGTTGCGGAAGACCCACTTGGTTCCTACAACATTTTGATTAGGACGTGGAACTAAATGCCATACCTCATTCCTCGTGAAGTTGTTGAGCTCCTCTTGCATCGCCACCACCCAATCCGAATCTTGAAGTGCTTCCTCTACCCTGTGTGGCTCAATAGAGGAAACAAAAGAGTAATGCTCACAAAAATGTGCAACACGAGATCTAGTGGTTACCCCCTTATGGATGTCGCCTAGGATGGTGTCGACAGGGTGATCTCGTTGGATTGCTTGGTGGACTCTTGGGTGTGGCGGCCTTGGTTCTTCATCCTCCTTGTCTTGATCATTTGCATCTCCTCCTTGATCATTGCCGTCATCTTGAGGTGGCTCATTTGCTTGATCTTCTCCTTCATCAACTTGAGCCTCATCCTCATTTTAAGTTGGTGGAGATGCTTGCGTGGAGGAGGATGGTTGATCTTGTGCATTTGGAGGCTCTTCGGATTCCTTAGGACACACATCCCCAATGGACATGTTCCTTAGCGCGATGCATGGAGCCTCTTCATCACCTATCTCATCAAGATCAACTTGCTCTATTTGAGAGCCGTTAGTCTCATCAAACACAATGTCACAAGAAACTTCAACTTGTCTAGAGGACTTGTTAAAGACTCTATATGCCCTTGTGTTTGAATCATATCCTAGTAAAAAGCCTTCTACAGTCTTAGGAGCAAATTTAGATTTTCTACCTCTTTTAACAAGTATAAAGCATTTGCTACCAAAGACTCTAAAATATGAAATATTGGGCTTTTTACCGGTTAGGAGTTCGTATGATGTCTTCTTGAGGATTCGGTGTAGATACAACCGGTTGATGGCGTAGCAAGCGGTGTTGACCGCCTGAAGCGTCCCCAATCCTCTGGGACTCAAATGTGATACAATTACTAGTCCCAGGAGGCTAGTAAACACATTTATACATCAGATGATACCAAATCTGCTTAAACGAGACAAACCTATAAAGGTGGCGAACAACTTTAAGAGTTGGTCCACAACTCGGGACATATCATCAGAGTGGGGCTGAAGCAGCCCGATATACGCAGCGAAGCAAATCAGCGGTCCAACAACCACAGGCAAGGTTGGGAACAGTCGTAACTCTTACCCGATCTCCTTTTTCTGAAAAACAACAAATAAGCAAGGGTGAGTACAAACGTACTCAGCAGCCCACCTTCACCCGCGGAATGGGGAAATCAGATATAATGCATGGAATATGTGGAGTTCAGGATATTTTGCAGAAACAGCAATATTTTATGCAGAGTTGTTTTGAAAAACATTTTGTATTTTTACAAAGCGCATCCTCTCCAAAAGGAGCAGGAAGTTTTTCAGTATTATAACAAAATCCCCTAGACTAAACCATCCAGGTATCTCAGCAGTTTCCCACTGGTTTTCCTTTTCAAAAACAGCTACTGGACTTCCCGTCCACCATAGCTCACGGCTCAACCGCCGAACCTTTTAAAAACCACTTTTCTCAAAACCATCTCTTTTTTTGGAAAACAAAACATTAATTGTCATACCATACCAGACTCGTCCATTCCTGTGGACACAGACTATTCGAATAGGTTTGAACTCTGCGCAGAGGTGTACACTTTACCCACTAGTCCGGCTCTGCGATCTCTTAGCTAGTGAGACCCGAATCCGACTCTCTTTCTTTCCCCGCACGTCCTAACCTTAACGGTTATCCAGAAGGAGTCAGGCCACCACCATGTCCAAACCAGACAAAACTTTCCCCCTCCTTATCCTCCCGGTGCTCCCCAGCCTTCATAACCCTGGGGTTGGACCGTACGAGTTCAGATTGAGTGACTGCCCACACAGTCTCGAGTGGTTGTACTATTAAAGAGTACAGGTAGTGAAGATGACAAACCGGTCCTTATATGAGGGGACAATCCTTCTGCTCACGCCTAAACCAGCTGAGCCAACACCTTAGGCCCTCCCCTAAACCAGGGAGTCCCTGATTATCCCACTCACAAGGTGTAAGGGTGAAAACCCTTCATCACACACATTTTGAAAAGCATTTTCTTTTGAAAACTCACACATGTTCTCAAATCATTTGGAACATATATATCGGGGATTGATTGCGGCAAGCGGCTGGGTGGCCATAATAACTTGTCTAAAAATCATATCATGCATAAAATAACAGACTGAGGGTTGTGGTTGAAAAATCATAGGTAATTTATGCATCAAAGGGATCCAGTGAGCTTGCCGTGCTTATTCGGCGAAGGGGGAAGGGGAGCTCGCGGAACTGGCTTCTAGCTCCACTGCCTGGCGTAGACTTGCAGATCTGGCCTCCACAAGACGACACGAACGCTCCGATAACTATGCAACATGAACAAGCAAACATACAAACAAGCAAATATACCAACAAATATTTAGTATAGTGGTCAGAATAGTGATATATGAATGGGTAGAGTCTTGAGTAGAATCTGTGTCATGTGGTGTTGTGATATTACTGGTGGTGGAGCGGAGGTGCTTACTAGGAGGGTGGACTGGAGGCGAAGCGACACTATGCGTGTAGCCGGCAGAGCGGAGTAACTGAGTGGGTGGGGTGTTTGCCTTGGCTGAGGGTGTTGAGTGTGTGTGGAGAGGGAGAGGGTAGCTGGGTGTATTTATAGCTGAGTGTAGGTGGTGTAGCACAGTGAAGTTCACTGTTGGTGAGAATAGTGACGAATGAATCGTCTGACTTAGTATGAAAAGGAGAGTTATAGGCAGAATAAGAACAAGAGTATTTTGGGAGTTTTCTGGAATATGGACCATGCTTAAGGGATGACATGGTTGATAGGGAATAGTTTGATAAGAATTTAGGAACGAGAATTATTGGAATCTGAGTTTGGGAGCCTGGTTCGAAGGAATCTCAAAGTTAAGCGTGCTCAACTTGGAGAAACCTAGGATGGGTGACCAGATGGGAAGTTCCCTACTGGAAGGAAAATCACAGTCAGCGGAGTTCGTATGACTGGAATATGGGTCTAGCTGGTCTTAGGTGGACTGGATAGCATGATGTATGAGTAGTTGAAATTTGGGGTGATCGGCTAATCGATGAATAGTAACGATGAATAGTGATGACGAAAAAGTTACTAGATATCATCGATGAGTAGTAACGATGATGAATAGTAACACTGAATAGTAACGATGGTGAATAGTGTCATTGAATAGTAATGATGAATAGTAACGGTGAATAGTGATGGTGAATAGTCGTATGAACGAACGATGAACGATGAACGATGAATAGGAACTATGAACGAACGGACGAACGATCGAATGATCGGACGAACGAACGAACGGAATTTCGGTAGCATAACGGCAGGACAAAGATTATCTGGAAGAATGATGAATAGGGACCATGAACGAACGATGAACGATGAATAGGAACTATGAACGAACGATGAATGATCGAACGAACGAACGATCGGAATTTCGGTAGCATAACGGTAGGAAAAAGATTATTTGGACGAACGAACGATCGAATGATCGAACGAACGAACGATCGGAATTTTGGCAGCATAACGGCAGGACAAAGATTATCTGGAAGAACGATGAATAGGGACTATGAACGAACGATGAACGATGAATAGGAACTATGAACGAACGATGAACGATCGAATGATGGAACGAACGAACGATCGGAATTTCGGCAGCATAACGGCAGGAAAAAGATTATTTGGACGAACGAATGGACGAACGATCGAACGATCGGACGAACGGACGAACGAACCATGAACGATCGGACGAACGATCGGACGAACGAACGAACAACTAAGAACAGGGGACGAACGATCGAAGAACGATCGAACGATCCTTGTGCTAGTGTGTGCTTGTGTGGAACATGGAGTGGGTGTGTGGGGGGGGGGAGAGAGTTGCCATGAAATGGCTTGGGGTGGGATGAGAGGAGGCCCTTGCCCCTCTATTTATAGCCATGGTGGTGGGATTAGGGGGAGGGATGAGAGGATTAGTGGGAGGATGAGAGGATTAGTGGGAGATTAGCATGTATTTGTCTTGTATAAGTGGGATTAGCTTGTAGAGCTCACCGTATGACACCGGAGGCATACGTATACGTATGAGCATGACGAAAGTTATGAAGAAAATATTTATAGGGACTTGAAAAATGATTCTGAAGGTATTTCTCAAGAGGAAAATACTTGGAGATATATCGGTGGAATATTTGGGCAGTATTTCTGGAAAGAACTTGAAGGGGATCACTAGGGAAATATCTGGGCAGTATTTCTAGAAAGAATTTGAAGGGGATCACTGGGAAAATATTTGTATGATATTTTGAGGAGGATTTTAGAGAGAATATAAACCACTATACTTTATTTGTTGATATCAACTCGCAAACAAACATTTTGAAATGAAATTTGAAATTCATTTTGAATTTAGAGCAAGTTTGAGAAAATTTCAGGATTTGAATTTTTGGGATGCTACAAATCTACCCCACTTAAAAGGAATCTCGTCCTCGAGATTCGGCTTAGAAGGGTTATGGGTATAGCTTTACTTCAGCTACATATCTTCACTTTGCAACTCTTCGAGGAGATGGAACTTGAACAAGATCTAGCCTGGCGGAGCATCTGGTTGCTGATTGCAAATGCTGATTCTGGCTACTCAAAGATCATCTTCAGGCTTCTGGCTTTCGCTTGGCAGCTAGCTTATTGAGGAAGCATTGATGCCAACCCGCCAACCTTCTTCTTGCGAACTTATCCACGGGTCCCTTCCTTGATTGCTCTTCTAGTGCTTCATCAACAGAACTTGGGTGACCACTTCTCATCCAGAAACTTATAAGCTTCGATGATCTAGTCCTCCACAAGCTTGCTACAGGCCTTCTTCTTTTTCTCCATAGCAGGAACCTTACTGGAACACTACCCCACTTAAAAGGAATGAGGGTAGAACTCTTGAATCTTGGGGATTTGAACTCCTTGAAGTACCTCATAACAAGGGTGTTATGGGGCCTTCTTCTGCTGTTGCTGCTTGAGCAGGCTGCGGAGAGATGACTGACACAGGGTTGATTCTGGGAAAACTTTCTTCTTATCTTCTCTTCACTATCTTCTTTTCACTGACCCTTTCCTTCTCTTTGCTCTTCCCACTGGAGGATTCTATCAAAGAGTATTACCATCATACAGAGGAGGAAACCGAAGACTATGAACCATGTACAACAGTCTTCAACCCAAGAATCACCAAGCATTGTGATCTTAGGGGCGAGGGAGTGGAAAAAGGAGTTGCTTGCGATTTGGCAGAGGGGATTTTATCAGGTGTGTTTTGCTTGAGCGAGATGGGAGTTGAGGGAGCTTGTGGGGGGGGGGGGTTTATAGGCGAGCGGGGGTGCTCGGGGGGGTGTGGAGTGGTAGTGATGGAGCAGGTGACACGAGGCAGCAGGCGCGACATGGGGAGGGGGGACTGGTGTTGCCGGCGATGATGGTGGCGGTGGGTGCGCTGCAAAGGGGGGTGGGCGGCGGTAGTGCGCTGCAAAGGGGGCGTGGGGCGGTGGTAGTGCGCATGGAGGCGGGCACGCGTGCGAGGGGCACGGGTGAGTGGTGGGGTCAATGACCCTGATGTTTGTGGTCTCTGGTTCCAAGAATCTTTGCCTCTCTGTATGGTAATAACTCCTTCTGTCCTCTTTTCCTGTTTACTTTGACTCAGGGGCAGTGCTTTGATTCTCACGGTCGGTCCTTTTGACTGAGCGGTTGGACTGGTTCCTTCTGTAGCTTATTCCAGGCTTCAAGGGTAAGCTTCCCGGTATCTTCTTGGGTAAGGCACTTTTCTCTTGAGATGGGTTAAGATGAGAATGGAAGCATAAGGTGAGGATTAGCTCTAATTTGTGATCTATGTTTTTAGAGAAAACCTTTCTTAAAAAGAAAGAAAACACACAAGCTCAGCAATGATAAGCACAAACAAATCAAATGTTTTGAATAAGGGAAGAATAGAGTTTTCCAAATCACGAACTACTTGGATTCGGGGGCTAAGCATAACTACTATTGCTTGGCTCCTGAATTGAGAACTATGCTAAATGCGACTTATGAGCACTAACGTTAAAGCATCACATATGCACTCAAAAGGGGAGAAAACATCAAGCGAAATTCATTTTGAAATGCCCTAGGGGGCCACACAATTAGAGTTTTGCAAAACACGAGTCTACACGATTACCTCTCATACATGCAGGGCTCTGGCCAAAGTGAAGAAAAACTTGACTACCCAATGCATACAGAGGACTGGGCATAACTAACTTCAGACCAGACAACTTCTCTTCTGGCAAGGCTTGCACACAACTTCAATCTGAGACATCTCCTGGATGGGTCAAGAGGGAGCTGATGTTGATGACTTCTTCTGGCAGCGACTGAGATGGCAGCACGGGGTCGAACTCTTCTTCAAGCGGGACTGGCTCTTGTAGCTCCTCAGAGGGCGGCAGTGCTGGTGGGGTGCTTGCAGCTTCTTCTTTGATCTCATGGGATGGTGCTGGAATCTTCTTCATGGTGAGGGGCTCACACAACTCCGGCGGGGGATCTTGGGAGGACTCGGGGTGCTCTTGCTTATCCATAGCCTTAGGGGAGACTGGAATTCCTTCCAAGACTATGGCTCCTTCCGGGGGTTCCCAAGCCTTCTTTTCTCCTCTGGTAGAGACCAGGTGACCTTCAAGAATCTGGGGATCTTCAGCTGTTATGGGTTGAACTAGGTTGGATGAAGCGGGCTCTTGGATCCGCAGGGCTCTACGTTGGTTATGGGTGACCAAGTAGGCCTCCATCAACTTCTGGACGTGCTCATCCTTGGCTTGCTTCAGGGCTTCAACAGCAATGACTTCACGACTCTCCAAGGCAGCTGCACGGGCTTGAGCTGCGGTGAGATCCACATGCAGCTGACGGTTGCGCTTCTCTGCATCTTCTGCTCGGGCAATCATCTGACGGTGGTGCCGAGCCAAGAAATCATATTGTGCATCAAGGGTGAGCAGGTATGCAGTGAGGTGCACGACTGTGGGGTCGTCCTCAAGCAGCTGCTGCTCTTCCAATGCACGCATCCTGGCCATCCAAGCGGGACGGTCTCTCTGAAAGGGCGGAAAGAATCTGAGCGGGGTGTCGACCACTTCTTCTTCATAGATCTGACACAGGGCCCTCAATGCCTTGCGAGCAACGACTTGGCAGGTGTCTTTGAATCTGTGCCCAACAGCAGTGACACTCCATTCCACATGGTGTGGACTGGATCCAATGTATACAGTCACGACACACTTCTCTGTGCCATGCTCGACGAATTCACGACCATCATACTCTGGCTGGCTCCTGATTTCGAGGCGAACTGTGCATGCTCTCAGCAACTTGGGGAAACCATCTTCATTCTGGCAAAAGCTGGTTTGGCAGCGGACCTCCATCTGACTTCTGAGAGAAGGAAAGGGGGAAAGCATTTTTGAAATGAAGGGATGAGAGCAAGATTTTTTTAAGAAAATAGTTTGGACTCAAAAACTTTTGATCAGGCTAAGGGTTACGTCCTGCGGCCAACCTAACAGCTCTGATACCACCTGAAGCGTCCCCAATCCTCTGGGACTCAAATGTGATACAATTACTAGTCCCAGGAGGCTAGTAAACACATTTATACATCAGATGATACCAAATCTGCTTAAACGAGACAAACCTATAAAGGTGGCGAACAACTTTAAGAGTTGGTCCACAACTCGGGACATATCATCAGAGTGGGGCTGAAGCAGCCCGATATACGCAGCGAAGCAAATCAGCGGTCCAACAACCACAGGCAAGGTTGGGAACAGTCGTAACTCTTACCCGATCTCCTTTTTCTGAAAAACAACAAATAAGCAAGGGTGAGTACAAACGTACTCAGCAGCCCACCTTCACCCGCGGAATGGGGAAATCAGATATAATGCATGGAATATGTGGAGTTCAGGATATTTTGCAGAAACAGCAATATTTTATGCAGAGTTGTTTTGAAAAACATTTTGTATTTTTGCAAAGCGCATCCTCTCCAAAAGGAGCAGGAAGTTTTTCAGTATTATAACAAAATCCCCTGGACTAAACCATCCAGGTATCTCAGCAGTTTCCCACTGGTTTTCCTTTTCAAAAACAGCTACTGGACTTCCCGTCCACCATAGCTCACGGCTCAACCGCCGAACCTTTTAAAAACCACTTTTCTCAAAACCATCTCTTTTTTTGGAAAACAAAACATTAATTGTCATACCATACCAGACTCGTCCATTCCTGTGGACACAGACTATTCGAATAGGTTTGAACTCTGCGCAGAGGTGTACACTTTACCCACTAGTCCGGCTCTGCGATCTCTTAGCTAGTGAGACCCGAATCCGACTCTCTTTCTTTCCCCGCACGTCCTAACCTTAACGGTTATCCGGAAGGAGTCAGGCCACCACCATGTCCAAACCGGACAAAACTTTCCCCCTCCTTATCCTCCCGGTGCTCCCCAGCCTTCATAACCCTGGGGTTGGACCGTACGAGTTCAGATTGAGTGACTGCCCACACAGTCTCGAGTGGTTGTACTATTAAAGAGTACAGGTAGTGAAGATGACAAACCGGTCCTTATATGAGGGGACAATCCTTCTGTTCACGCCTAAACCAGCTGAGCCAACACCTTAGGCCCTCCCCTAAACCAGGGAGTCCCTGATTATCCCACTCACAAGGTGATAAGGGTGAAAACCCTTCATCACACACATTTTGAAAAGCATTTTCTTTTGAAAACTCACACATGTTCTCAAATCATTTGGAACATATATATCGGGGATTGATTGCGGCAAGCGGCTGGGTGGCCATAATAACTTGTCTCAAAATCATATCATGCATAAAATAACAGACTGAGGGTTGTGGTTGAAAAATCATAGGTAATTTATGCATCAAAGGGATCTAGTGAGCTTGCCGTGCTTATTCGGCGAAGGGGGAAGGGGAGCTCGCGGAACTGGCTTCTAGCTCCACTGCCTGGCGTAGACTTGCAGATCTGGCCTCCACAAGACGGCACGAACGCTCCGATAACTATGCAACATGAACAAGCAAACATACAAACAAGCAAATATACCAACAAATATTTAGTATAATGGTCAGAATAGTGATATATGAATGGGTAGAGTCTTGAGTAGAATCTGTGTCATGTGGTGTTGTGATATTACTGGTGGTGGAGCGAAGGTGCTTACCAGGAGGGTGGACTGGAGGCGAAGCGACACTATGCGTGTAGCCGGCAGAGCGGAGTAACTGAGTGGGTGGGGTGTTTGCCTTGGCTGAGGGTGTTGAGTGTGTGTGGAGAGGGAGAGGGTAGCTGGGTGTATTTATAGCTGAGTGTAGGTGGTGTAGCACAGTGAAGTTCACTGTTGGTGAGAATAGTGACGAATGAATCGTCTGACTTAGTATGAACATGAGAATTATAGGCAGAATAAGAACAAGAGTATTTTGGGAGTTTTCTGGAATATGGACCATGCTTAAGGGATGACATGGTTGATAGGGAATAGTTTCATAAGAATTTAGAAACGAGAATTATTAGAATTTGAGTTTGGGAGCCTGGTTTGAAGGAATCTCAAAGTTAAGCGTGCTCAACTTGGAGAAACCTATGATGGGTGACCAGATGGGAAGTTCCCTACTGGAAGGAAAATCACAGTCACCGGAGTTCGTATGACTGGAATATGGGTCTGGCTGGTCTTAGGTGGACTGGATAGCATGATGTATGAGTAGTTGAAATTTGGGGTGATCGGCTAATCGATGAATAGTAACGATGAATAGTGACGACGAAAAAGTTACTAGATATCATCGATGAGTAGTAACGATGATGAATAGTAATGATGATGAATAGTAACACTGAATAGTAACGATGGTGAATAGTGTCATTGAATAGTAATGATGAATAGTAACGGTGAATAGTGATGGTGAATAGTCGTATGAACGAACGATGAACGATGAATAGGAACTATGAATGAACGATGAACGATGAATAGGAACTATGAACGAACGGACGAACGATCGAATGATCGGACGAACGAACGAACGGAATTTCGGCAGCATAACGGCAGGACAAAGATTATCTGGAAGAACGATGAATAGGGACCATGAACGAACGATGAACGATGAATAGGAACTATGAACGAACGATGAACGATCGAATGATCGATCGAACGAACGATCGGAATTTCGGCAGCATAACGGTAGGAAAAAGATTATTTGGACGAACGAACGATCGAATGATCGAACGAACGAACGATCGGAATTTTGGCAGCATAACGGCAGGACAAAGATTATCTGGAAGAACGATGAATAGGGACTATGAACGAACGATGAACGATGAATAGGAACTATGAACGAATGATGAACGATCGAATGATGGAACGAACGAACGATCGGAATTTCGGCAGCATAACGGCAGGAAAAAGATTATTTGGACGAACGAACGGACGAACGATCGAACGATCGGACGAACGGACGAACGAACCATGAACGATCGGACGAACGATCGAACGATCGGACGAACGAACGAACAACTAAGAACAGGGGACGAACGATCGAAGAACGATCGAACGATCCTTGTGCTAGTGTGTGCTTGTGTGGAACATGGAGTGGGTGTGTGTGGGGGGGGGAAGAGAGTTGCCATGAAATGGCTTGGGGTGGGATGAGAGGAGGCCCTTGCCCCTCTATTTATAGCCATGGTGGGGGGATTAGGGGGAGGGATGAGAGGATTAGTGGGAGATTAGCATGTATTTGTCTTGTATAAGTGGGATTAGCTTGTAGAGCTCACCGTATGACACCGGAGGCATACATATACGTATGAGCATGACGAAAGTTATGAAGAAAATATTTATAGGGACTTGAAAAATGATTCTAAAGGTATTTCTCAAGAGGAAAATACTTGGAGATATATCGGTGGAATATTTGGGCAGTATTTCTGGAAAGAACTTGAAGGGGATCACTAGGGAAATATCTGGGCAGTATTTCTAGAAAGAATTTGAAGGGGATCACTGGGAAAATATTTGTATGATATTTTGAGGAGGATTTTAGAGAGAATATAGACCACTATACTTTATTTGTTGATATCAACTCGCAAACAAACATTTTGAAATGAAATTTGAAATTCATTTTGAATTTAGAGCAAGTTTGAGAAAATTTCAGGATTTGAATTTTTGGGATGCTACACCGCCTCGGCCCAAAACCGATCCGAAGTCTTGTACTCATCAAGCATGGTTCTAGCCATGTCCAATAGAGTTCTATTCTTCCTCTCCACTACACCATTTTGTTGTGGCGTGTAGGGAGAAGAGAACTCATGCTTGATGCCCTCCTCCTCAAGGAAGCCTTCGATTTGTGAGTTCTTGAACTCCGTCCTGTTATCGCTTCTAAACTTCTTGATCCTTAAGCCGAACTCGTTTTGAGCTCGTCTCAAGAATCCCTTTAAGGTCTCTTGGGTATGAGATTTTTCCTCCAAAAAGAACACCCAAGTGAAGCGAGAATAATCATCCACAATAACTAGACAGTACTTACTCCCGCCGATGCTTATGTAGGCTATCAGGCCGAATAGATCCATGTGTAGGAGCTCTAGTGGCCTGTCAGTCGTCATGATGTTCTTGTGTGGATGGTGAGCTCCAACTTGCTTTCCTGCTTGGCATGCGCTACAAATCATGTCTTTCTCAAAATGAACATTTGTTAATCCTAAAATGTGCTCTCCCTTTAGAAGCTTATGAAGATTCTTCATCCCAACATGTGCTAGTCGGCGATGCCAGAGCCAACCCATGTTAGTCTTAGCAATTAAGCAAGTGTCGAGTTCAGCTCTATCAAAATTCACTAAGTATAGCTGACCCTCTAACACTCCATTAAATGCTATTGAATCATCACTTCTTCTAAAGACAGTGACACCTACATCAGTAAATAAACAGTTGTAGCCCATTTTGCATAATTGACAAACGGAAAGCAAATTGTAATCTAATGAGTCTACAAGAAAAACATTGGAAATAGAATGGTCAGGTGATATAGCAATTTTACCCAATCCTTTGACCAAACCTTGATTTCCATCCCCGAATGTGATAGCTCGTTGGGAATCTTGGTTTTTCTCGTAGGAGGAGAACATCTTCTTCTCCCCTATCATGTGGTTTGTGCACCCGTTGTCGATTACCCAACTTGAGCCCCCGGATGCATAAACCTACAAAACAAGTTTAGTTCTTCACTTTAGGCACCCAAATGGTTTTGGGTCCTTTGGCATTAGATACAAGAACTTTGGGTACCTAAACACAAGTCTTTGATCCCTTGTGTTTGCCCCCAACATACTTGGCAACTACCTTGCCGGATTTGTTAGTTAAAACATATGATGCATCAAAAGTTTTAAATGAGATGTCATGATCATTTGATGCACTAGGAGTTTTCTTCTTAGGCAACTTAGCACGGGTTGGTTGCTTAGAACTAGATGTCTCACCCTTATACATAAAAGCATGGTTAGGGCCAGAGTGAGACTTCCTAGAATGAATTTTCCTAATTTTGCTCTCGGGATAACCGGCAGGGTACAAAATGTAACCCTCGTTATCCTGAGGCATGGGAGCCTTGCCCTTAACAAAATTAGACAATTTCTTAGGAGGGGAATTAAGTTTGACATTGCCTCCCTGTTGGAAGCCAATGCCATCCTTAATGCCAGGGCGTCTCCCACTATAGAGCATGCTTCTAGCAAATTTAAACTTTTCATTTTCAAGTTCATGCTCGACAATTTTAGCATCTAGTTTAGCTATATGATCATTTTGTTGTTTAATTAAAGCCATGTGATCATGTATAGCATTAATATCAACATCTCTACATCTAGTGCAAATAGTAGTGTGCTCAATGGTAGATGTGAGGGTTTGCAAGAATTAAGTTCAACAATCTTAGCACGCAATATATCATTTTTATCTCTAAGATCGGAAACTGTAATATTGCAAACATCAAGTTCTTTAGCCTTAGCAAGCAAATTTTCATTTTCATTCCTAAGGCTAGCAAGAGTAATGTTTAATTCTTCAATCTTAGCAAGCAAATTATCATTATCATTTCTAAGATTAGGAATTGAAACATCACAAACATTTGAATCAAACTTAGCTAACAAATTAGCATTCTCATTTCTAAGGTTGTCTATAGTCTCATGGCAAATGCTTAGCTCACTAGATAGATTTTCACATTTTTCTACTTCTAGAGCGTAAGCATTTTTAATTTTAACATGCTTCTTGTTTTCTTTAATAAGGAAGTCCTCTTGGGAGTCCAAGAGATCATCCTTCTCATGGATAGCACTAATCAATTCATTTAATTTTTCTTTTTGTTGCATGTTCAAGTTGGCAAAAAGTGTACGCAAATTATCTTCCTCAACACTAGCATTATCATCGCTAGAAGACTCATATCTAGTGGAGGATTTAGATTTAACCTTCTTCTTTTTGCCGTCCTTTGCCATGAGGCACTTGTGGCCGACGTTGGGGAAGAGAAGGCCTTTGTTGATGGCGATGTTGGCGGCGTCCTCGTCGGAGGAGCTCTCGTCCGAGTCCCACTCGCGGCATACATGGGCGTCGCCACCCTTCTTCTTGTAGTATTTCTTCTTCTCCTTTCTTCTCCCCTTCTTGTCGTCGCCCCTGTCACTATCACTAGAAATAGGACATTTTGCTATAAAGTGACCGGGCTTACCACACTTGTAGCAAACCTTCTTGGAGCGGGACTTGTAATCTTTCCCCTTCCTTTGCTTGAGGATTTGGCGGAAGCTCTTGATGACGAGCGCAATTTCCTCATTGTCGAGCTTTGAGGCGTCGATTGGTTGTCTACTTGATGTCGACTCCTCCTCCTTCTCCTCCGTTGCCTTGAATGCAATCGGTTGGGCTTCGGATGTGGAGGGATCATCTAGCTCATTGATTTTCTTTGAGCCCTTGATCATATACTCAAAGCTCACAAAATTCCCGATTACTTCCTCGGGAGTCATTAGTGTATATCTAGGATTACCATGAATTAATTGAACTTGAGTAGGGTTAAGGAAAATAAGTGATCTAAGAATAACCTTAACCATCTCGTGGTCATCCCACTTTTTGCTCCCGAGGTTGCGCACTTGGTTCACCAAGGTGTTGAGCCGGTTGTACATGTCTTGTGGCTCTTCCCCTTTGCGAAGCCGGAAGCGACCGAGCTCCCCCTCGATCATTTCCCGCTTGGTGATCTTGGTTAGCTCATCTCCCTCGTGCGCGGTCTTGAGCACGTCCCAAACTTCCTTGGCGCTTTTTAATCCTTGCACCTTGTTATACTCCTCTCTACTTAGAGAGGCGAGGAGTATGGTTGTGGCTTGGGAGTTGAAGTGCTCGACTTGGGCCACCTCGTCCTCATCATAATCCTCATCCCCTACGGATGGTACCTGTACACCAAACTCAACGACATCCCATATACTTTTGTGGAGTGAGGTTAGATGAAATCGCATTAAATCACTCCACCTTGCATAATCTTCACCATCAAAAGTTGGTGGTTTGCCTAATGGGATGGAAAGTAAAGGCGTATGTTTAGGAATGCGAGGATAGCATAAGGGGATCTTACTAAACTTCTTGCGCTCATGGCGTTTAGAAGTTATGGAGGGCGCGTCGGAGCCGGAGGTGGAAGGTGATGAAGTATCGGTCTCGTAGTAGACCACCTTCCTCATTTTCTTCTTCTTATCGCCACTCCGATGCGACTTGTGGGAAGAAGCTTTCTTCTCCTTCCCTTTCCCCTTTTTGCGGGACTCTTCCGATGAAGCCTTCCCGTGGCTTGTAGTGGGCTTGTCGCCGGTATCCATTTCCTTCTTGGCGTGTTCTCCCGACATCACTTCGAGCGGTTAGGCTCTAATGAAGCATCGGGCTCTGATACCAATTGAAAGTCGCCTAGAGGGGGGGTGAATAGGTGAAAGGGAATTAGGGTTACACCTAGTTCCTAAATGATTTTGGTGGTTGAATTGCCCAACACAAATAATTGGACTAACTAGTTTGCTCTAATGTATAAGTTATACAGGTGCCAAAGGTTCACACTTAGCCAATAAAAAGACCAAGTATTGGGTTCAACAAAACAGCAAAGGGACAACCGAAGGCACCTCTGGTCTGGCGCACCGGACTGTCCGGTGTGCCACCGGACATGTCCGGTGCACCAGAGGACTCCAGCGCAAACTCGTCGCCTTCGGGAAAATCCAGAGGCAACTCCACTATAATTCACCGGACTGTCCGGTGTACACCGGTCAGTGTCCGGTGCTCCAAGGAAGAGCGGCCTCAGGAACTCGCCAGCTTCGGGAAACTGCAACGGCTGCTCCGCTATAATTCACCGGACATGTCCGGTGTACACCGGACTGTCCGGTGTAACTGCGGGGCAACGGCTATTTCGGCGCCAACGGCTACCTGCAGCGCATTTATTGCGCACCAGCGCGCACAGAAGTCAGGCACGCCCATGCTGGCGCACCGGACACTCTACAGTACTTGTCCGGTGCGCCACCGGACATCCAGGCGGGCCCAGAAGTCAGAGCTCCAACGGTCAGAACCCAACGGCTTTGGTGACGTGGCTGGCACACCGGACATGTCCGGTGTGCACCGGACTGTCCGGTGCACCATACGACAGACAGCCTCCACCAACGGTCATGTTTGGTGGTTGGGGCTATAAATACCCCAACCACCCCACCATTCATTGCATCCAAGTTTTCCACTTCTCAACCACTTACAAGAGCTAGGCATTCAATTCTAGACACACCAAAGAGATCAAATCCTCTCCAATTCCACTCAAGGCTTTAGTGATTAGCGAGAGAGATTTGTCGTGTTCTTTTGAGCTCTTGCGCTTGGATTGCTTCTTTTCTTTCTCACTTGTTCTTGTGATCAAAACTCCATTGTAATCAAGGCAAGAGGCACCAATTGTGTGGTGGCCCTTGCGGGGAAGTTTTGTTCCCGGTTTTGATTTGAGAAGAGAAGCTCACTCGGTCCGAGGGACCGTTTGAGAGAGGGAAAGGGTTCAAAGAGACCCGGCCTTTGTGGCCACCTCAACGGGGAGTAGGTTTGCGAGAACCGAACCTCGGTAAAACAAATCCTTGTGTCACACTCCTTATTTGCTTGAGATTTGTTTTGCACCCTCTCTCGCGGACTCGGTTTTATTTCTAAACGCTAACCCAGCTTGTAGTTGTGTTTATATTTGTAAATTTTAGTTTCGCCCTATTCACCCCCCCCCCCTCTAGGCGACTATCAATTGGTATCAAAGCACGATGCTTCATTAGAGCCTAACCGCTCGAAGTGATGTCGGGAGATCACGCCAAGAAGGAGATGGAGACCGGCGAAAAGCCCACTACAAGCCACGGGAGCACTTCATCGGAAGAGTTCCGCACCAAAAGGAAGGAGAAGAAGAAGGACTCCTCCAAAGGAAAGGAGAAGAAATCTTCTTCACACCACAAAGAGAAGAAGGAGAAATCCTCTTCCCACAAGCCGCATCGGAGTGGGGACAAGAAAAAGAAGATGAGGAAGGTGGTCTACTACGAGACCGATTCTTCATCAGCATCTACCTCCAGCTCCGACGCGACGTCCGTCACTTCTAAGCGCCAAGAGCGTAAGAAGTATAGTAAGATTCCCCTACGCTACCCTCGCATTTCTAAACATACACCTTTACTTTCCGTCCCATTAGGCAAACCACCAACTTTTGATGGTGAAGATTATGCTAGGTGGAGTGATTTAATGCGATTTCATCTAACCTCACTCCACAAAAGTATATGGGATGTTGTTGAGTTTGGTGCACAGGTACCATCCGTAGGGGATGAAAACTATGATGAGGACGAAGTAACCCAAATCGAGCACTTCAACTCCCAAGCCACAACCATACTCCTCGCCTCTCTAAGTAGAGAGGAATATAACAAGGTGCAAGGGTTGAAGAATGCGAAGGAGATTTGGGATCTACTCAAGACCGCGCACGAGGGTGATGAACTCACCAAGATCACCAAACGGGAAACGATCGAGGGGGAGCTCGGTCGCTTCCGTCTTCGCCAAGGGGAAGAGCCACAAGATATGTACAACCGGCTCAAAACCTTGGTGAACCAAGTGCGCAACCTCGAGAGCAAGAAATGGGATGACCACGAGGTGGTTAAGGTTATTCTTAGATCACTCATCTTCCTTAACCCCACTCAAGTTCAATTAATTCGTGGTAATCCTAGATACACACTAATGACTCTCGAGGAAGTTATCGGGAATTTTGTGAGCTTTGAAAGTATGATCAAGGGCTCAAAGAAGATCAACGAGCTTGATGATCCCTCCACATCCGAAGCACAACCGGTGGCGTTCAAGGCGACGGAGGAGAAGAAGGAGTCTACACCAAGTAGACAACCAATCGACGCTTCAAAGCTCGACAACGAGGAGATGGCTTTGATCATCAAAAGCTTTCGCCAAATCCTCAAGCAACAGAAGGGGAAGGATTACAAATCCTGTTCCAAGAAGGTTTGCTACAAGTGTGGTAAGCCCGGTCACTTTATTGCTAAATGTCCATTATCAAGTGACAGTGATAGGGATAACGACAAGAAGGGCAAGAGGAGAGAAAAGAAGAGGTACCACAAGAAGAGGGGCGGCGATGCCCACGTGTGCCGCGAGTGGGACTCCGACGAGAGCTCCACCGACTCCTCCGACGACGAGGACGCCGCCAACATCGCCGTCACCAAGGGACTCCTCTTCCCCAACGTCGGCCACAAGTGCCTCATGGCAAAGGACGGCAAGAGGAAGAAGGTTAAATCCAAATCATCCACTAAATATGAGTCTTCTAGTGATGATAGTGATAGTGATGAGGAGGATAACTTGCGTGTCACATCCGGTTTTGGAAGGTAAACCGAATGCGAACCATGTACGTGCCAGGATCAGAACTCATGTACACAGCGATTACATAAATGAACATCATCGCACAATGCTCGAATAATAACTTAAAAGAGTACTTAACTTATTACATCACAGAGTCATAGACATCAACATAGTCATCGTCTTAACAGGTAAATCAAAGTACTAGCGAAACGCAGTAAAGAAAAGGCCTCCACAGGCAGCTGACTGGGGGTTGCCGCCAACCCACACCTAAAATTCGTCGTAGTCTTGGAACTCCTGGAAGTCTCCTTCCACGACTTCGCCTTCTCCTGAGCAGTGGTTGCAATGTGGACAACCTGGTGTTTTGTGGTAAAGCAAGGATGAGTACACATCAACGTACTCAGCAAATGTCCCGTTTGGCTGAGGTGGACTAGCTTTATGTGGGGTTAGGCTCAAGCAGTTGCTTTTAGTTGGTCAGGTATTTATCATTAGTAGAAGCCAGATTTTAGCATTAACCAACCCGTAAACCATTTCCTCATCGAGGAACAACATCATCATCGTCGAACCAAAACCATAACATAATCCTTGCATCTCGAACCATCTGTATCTCTAATCAAAGAGGATCCCAAGGCTGCTCTTAACCGTGAGCACGGCTGATATATCAGTTTCGCTACCCTCTGCAGAGGTTGCACACTTTACCCATGAGTCATGATTCCCTTTCTACCCGGGGAGAGCTAATCCCCATTGACCACTACCTAGGTGGTCCGGCAGGGCATCACTACGTAGCTTTTACAAAGATTCCCTAGAGATCATAGCTGCCCGTTAGGTTTCTCCAGTTTGATAAACACAGTACCCCTCCCCGCAGGAGAGTGACTAACAAAGAGCAAAACGAAAGAACCTCGGCACTCAGCCTCGGCAGAGCAAGCACTGTGCCTGGACCCCATTGACGGCACGACGGCTAAGCAACTACACCTCTAGTTCATCTAATTAATCAGCTAAGGGCATCCCATTTCACCCTCATGGTTGCACTGTTATCCCGGGTGGTCTCTCAACGAACCAGTCCTTACAGAGAGGTACTCAAGAAACAGCCTGAGCCCCCTAGAGTATCACAAGATCATCAACATCATCAGGATAACAGTATCATAAATAGTCACATCATGTTCATTGATTAAGTTAAGGCAATAGCAGAGTGCTAACCATAACAACCCAATAGGTCATCAAGGACAAAGTAAAGTGTAAAGCTAGTCAATCCTTAGGTTTCAAGTAAGTAATGCGGGATAGTAAGTTATAAATGAGTAGGACATAATGGGACAGAGGACACTTGCCTTCACCAAACTGCTGATCAGGGACTTCCTCTGCAACTGCCTCGGGAAACACAGACTGCTCGTTGTCTACGTAAAGCAATCATTCACACTATGCACTTGGGAAAATAACAAACAAAAACAAAATACCAAACATATGCAGCAGAGAGAGGTCACATGTTCATAACAGAAAAGGGATAGGCACTCTAGTGTTCTCTAGGCCTGGGGTAGAGGACTATACAAAATGAGTCATTATCCACTACTCAGGTTTAAGTCAGTGGTGGGATTAAATAATTATCTGGTTTAAGTTCCTAAACTTAAGTGTTTGAGTCCATAAACTTAAGTGCTCCAACTTTTATTAAAGTCTACTTTCTTTTATTTATCTCAAATAGGGTTCCCATAACATTAACTTTATCCTAATGATTAACCATTAATTGGGACATGGAAACAGCAGGGAAACATTGCATAAACAGATAGATAATAATATTATGAACATTTTGCAATTTGAAGCACCTAATTTGGAGTTCATATGACAAAGTTATGAATTTTACAAGTTTAGGGGTTAAAATTATACCCTAAGGACCTATTTTGAATTAAATAAAAGGTCCGAGGACCTAACTGTGAGAAACCAGGGACGGCGGGCGCAATTTCCAGAAAACAGGGGGGTTCTTTAAGAAAATGCGCGGGCGAAGGGGTATCGGGCGCTTACAGCCGTTGGATCTCAAACGGACGACCAGGATTAGATCCTGCGGGCGGGCGCGCGGGCGCGCGGCGGCGTGAGCGGCTGACAGGCGGGGCCGGGCGGGCAGCGCGGGCGCGGGGCTGACAGGCGGGGCCCAGTTGGCAGCGCGAGCGCGGGCGACCGGCAGGCGGGGCCCAGTGGGCAGCGCGAGCGCGGGCGACTGGCAGGCGGGGCCCAGTTGGCAGGGAGGCAGGGCGCGGGGGAAACGGCTCTGGGCCGTTGGATCTCAGGCGAACGGCTGAGGCTGGGTTCGGGCTATTTGAAACAGGGCCGTCCGATCTAAGATGGATGGCGGAGATGGGGCGGCTGGCTCCTGTCTCCTTCCCCAGCCAGCTGAGGCGGCGGCGCCCGTCCCGCGGCGGAGAACTCGCCGGAGACGAGGGGTGCGGGGGCCCTGCGGGTCCCCGGGGCGACCTGAGTGGCCGGGAAGGTTGGGGAGGGCGCGGGGAACCTTTTGGTGGGGACTAGGTCGGGGCAGGGGCACCGGAGGGGGGGCGGTTCGCGGTGGAGCGGCTCGACGGCGGCGCTCAACTACTCCGGCGAGGAATTAAACGCGATAGAGAGCGAGACAAAGGCCAATAGGGGCGGGAGAGGTCCCTTACCTCAAAGCGGCCTCCGGGGACTCCTCGGTGGCGACGGAGACGCGACGGCGGCCCGGGGCGACGGTGGCGGCTGCACGGAGGACGGCGGGTGAGCGCGGGCAGAGCGAAATAGGGAGGGGAAGGGGAAATTGGTGCGCGTTCCGGGTTGCGGACGTCGGGGCGAAGCTCACCGTGGCAATGGACACGGCGGAGCTCCAACGGCGGCCGGGAACCGAGCTCGGAACGGCGGGGTTTACGGCGGCGGCGCTCTGGCGTGCGCACAGCGAGGGAGAGGTGGAAGAGGGGGGGGCGGTTGGTGCGCAAATGAGGGAGGGGGAGATGGCGAGCAAGGCTCGGGGCTCAAGTGGCCGAGGGCGAGGTGGGGCGAGCCCCACGCGCGACGTGGGCGCGGAGACCGCGGCACGCACGGCGGCGGTTACGCGAAGACGGAGAAGCTGACAAGCCGGGCCCGCGGCGCAGAGAGAGAGAAGAAAGCGGGTGCGGGCGCGAGGAAAGCGGGGCTGACGGGCCGGGCCCACGGGCAGAGAGAGCGAGGGAGCGGGCGCACGCGCGGTGAAGCGGCAGCGCCGACAGGTGGGGCCGGGCGAGCAGAGAGAGCGGGAGGCGGGCGCGCGCAAGGCGGGCCGACTGGGCCGAAAGGCCGAGGGGGCGGGGAAAGCGGGCTTCTTTTCCTTTTTCTTTTATTTTGGTATTTGTTTTCTCTTTTCTTTTTATTTTCTCTATTTGATTCAAATTCAAATGAGCCACAAATTCAAATTAGACCTTTTGAGAATTATGCACCAAACAAAAGTGAAATCTAGGGTTCAACATGATGCAACAATTCATACTCCCTTGGAGTTTGAGCTAATAGACTATAATTATAAATAAGATAACCACTTTTCTCCTATAGAAATGAGAGAGAGGAGATTGGGGAAGGATGAGAAAAGGGAAGTAACACCTGAATTTGTGAATATGAGCAAAGAAATTTTATACCCCCAAATTCAGGGTGTTACAAACCTATCCCCCTTAAAAGAATCTCGCCCCCGAGATTCAGGGTTGGTCAGCAAAGAGTTCGGGGTATTTGGCTTTCAGATCATCTTCTCGTTCCCAGGTTGCTTCTTCCTCAGAGTGGTGACCCCACCTGACTTTGCACATTCTGATGGTGTTTCTCCGGGTGACCCTGTCTGCAAACTCCAAAATCTGCGTTGGCTTCTCTATGTAGGTCAGATCTTCCTGAACTTCCAAACCCTCCACTGGCAACTGCTCTTCTGGTACTCGCAGACATTTCTTCAATTGCGACACGTGGAACACATTGTGCACTGCTGACAAGCTCTCTGGTAGGTTGAGCTGGTAGGCCACTTCTCCACGCTTTGCTTGAATCTGATATGGTCCAACGTACCGGGGTGCTAACTTGCCTTTGACTCCGAACCTTCTGACTCCCCTGATAGGTGACACCTTCAGATAGACGTAGTCTCCCACTTCAAAACTCAGTTCTCTTCTCTTGCGATCCGCATAGCTTCGTTGTCTTGACTGTGCTATCTTCAGGTTCTCCCGAACCATTTTGATATTCTCTTCGGCTTCAAGCAAAATGTCGGGGCCAAACACCTGTCTCTCTCCAGGCTGGTCCCAATGCAGCGGAGTCCTACAACTCCGTCCATAGAGTGCCTGAAACGGTGACATCTTCAAGCTGGCCTGGTAACTATTGTTGTAGGAGAATTCTGCATAAGGTAATCTTTTGTCCCATCCTGACTTGTCTTGCAACGCACAGGCTCTCAACATATCTTCTAGGATCTGATTAGTTCTTTCAGTCTGACCGTCTGTCTGCGGGTGATAAGCTGAGCTGAAGTTCAAATGGGTGCCCAAAGCTTCTTGTAGCTGCTGCCAAAAATGAGATGTGAACTGCGTTCCTCGATCTGACACTATCTTCTTTGGCACACCATGAAGGCAGACTATCCGTGACATGTATAACTCAGCTAACGTTGCTCCGGTGTATGTTGTCTTCACAGGTATGAAATGGGCCACCTTTGTTAAGCGGTCCACAACCACCCAGATGGAATCATAACCGGCCCGGGTACGAGGTAGGCCAACTATAAAATCCATCCCGATCTCATCCCACTTCCACTGAGGAATCCGCAATGGCTGCAACAATCCGGCAGGCCTCTGATGCTCTGCTTTGGTTCTCTGACAACTATCACAGATGGCGACATATTCTGCGATCTCTCTTTTCATGCCATACCACCAAAACCTCCTTTTTAAATCCTGGTACATCTTTTCGCTTCCCGGGTGTATGGAGTAGGCTGTCTCATGAGCTTCCTTTAGGATCAGCTCCCGAATAGGTTTGAGGTCGGGAACACACAATCGGTCCTTGAACCATATTACTCCCTCTTCATCCTCTCGAAAGTCTTTGCCTCTTCCTTCTAAGATCAGCTGCCGAATCTTGTTGATGTTTTCATCATCCTTCTGCCCTTCTTTGATCTCCCACTCTAGGGTGGGCTCTAACTCCACCGTTACTCCTTGCGTACTGTTTAGGAAACCAAGGCTCAGTCTGTCGAACTCTTTGGCTAACTCATACGGCATCGGGTACGATGCCAACATATTAACTTGACTCTTCCTGCTCAGAGCATCTGCAACAACATTGGCTTTGCCTGGATGGTAATGTATCTCCAACTCATAGTCTTTGATCAATTCCAACCATCTTCACTGCCTCATGTTTAACTCTGACTGGGTGAATATGTACTTCAGACTTTTATGATCTGTGCAGATGTCGCATTTCTGTCCATATAGGTAATGTCTCCAGGTCTTTAAGGCATGAACCACTGCTGCCAACTCCAGGTCATGTGTGGGATAATTTTTCTCATGGATCTTCAACTGTCGAGATGAGTATGCTACAACTCTTCCTTCTTGCATTAGCACACATCCCAATCCGGTGTAAGAAGCATCGCAATACACTGAAAATGGCTTGTGAACATCAGGCAGGACTAACACAGGAGCTGTAGTCAATCTACTCTTCAGTTCTTCAAATGCTTCCTGACACTTTTGGGTCCACTTAAACTCAACTTTCTTCGCCAGTAACGCTGTCATTGGTCTAGCAATCTTTGAAAAGCCTTCGATGAAACGCCTGTAATATCCAGCCATTCCAATGAAGCTCTTGATCCCGCGAACATCCTTCGGTGCTTTCCAGTTCAGGATATCTGCTACTTTCTTTGGATCCACTGCTAACCCATCTTGATTTATGATGTGACCCAGAAACAAGACCTCATGAATCCAGAACTCGCATTTGCCCAACTTGGCATACAATTGATGCTCTCGAAGCCTTTGCAGTACCATCTTCAAATGCTCTGCATGATCTTCCTCACTTTGAGAGTATATGAGAATGTCATCGATGAACACTACCACAAACTTGTCTAGATAATCCATGAACACACTGTTCATCAGATACATAAAGAAGGCTGGTGCATTTGTCAAACCAAAGGACATAACTGTGAACTCATATAACCCGTACTTGGTGATGAATGCTGTCTTCGGTATGTCCGAGGGTCGGATTCTGAGTTGATGGTAACCTGATCTCAGATCTATCTTCGAGAATACACTGGCACCTCTGAGTTGGTCAAACAGATCTTCTATTCTTGGCAAAGGGTACTTGTTCTTAATAGTGACTTCGTTCAGGGCTCTGTAATCTATGCACATCCTTTTGGTACCATCTTTCTTCTCTACAAACAACACTGGAGTGGCCCAAGGCGAGGTGCTTGGCCTGATGTAACCCTTCTCTAACATCTCATCTATCTGCTTCTTGAGTTCTACCAGTTCTGGTCCAGACACTCGATAGGCCCTTTTTGAAATGGGGGCGGTACCAGGGATAAGCTCTATGGCAAATTCAACCTTTCTCTCGGGTGGCATGCCCGTTAGCTCCTCGGGAAACACATCCGGAAAGTCTGACACAACCTTGATAGCCTCGAGCGGGTTAGGCTCCTTACTACCAACTGAAATCTGGTGACAGACTCCCTCTTCTGATTTAGGCATCCATAGCTCGGCCACTACCTCCTCTCCTGACGGGGACTTCAATGTTACGGTCCTCTTGTCACAACTAACATTCGCCTCATACTTCATTAACCAATTCATCCCTAAAATAATGTCTATCCCAGGGGTGTCTATTACTATTAAGTCACTGGGGAATCCTATCCCCCTTATTTCCACCATTATATTTGAGCATATTTTATCTGTTTGCACCTTGCCACCGACCGAATTAATCCTCATGGGCGGCATCATTGCCTCTACTGAGATGTTATGCAATTCTACCCATGTTGCAGTGACAAATGAATGAGTTGCACCAGTATCAAATAACACTTTCGCGGGATGAGATTCGACTGAAAACATACCTACTGCCACATCTGGTGCATCCTGGATTGCTTCGGCCTCCAAGTGGTTCACCTTTCCACGGTTGTACGCTTGGTTACGATTGCCTGCTGCCGGCTGCAGTACACCTTGCCTTGTTGGAGCATTGGGGTTGGTCTGCTGCTGCGCCAACTTCTTTGGGCACTGCATCGCCCAGTGGCCTTGTTCTCCACAGTGGAAACATCCTCTGCCTCCTCCTTGTGCTGGGGCTGCTTGGTTGCTCTGATTCGCTGCTGGGGCAGGAAGGCGAGGTGCCTGGTTGTTCTGCTTCTGATACTGATTACTTCCCTGCTGGCTGTGCTGACGATACTGCTGCTGCTGCTGATACTGCCTCTGAAACTGCTGCTGATGCGGACGCTGATTCTGATTCTGGTATCCCTGTGGGTGACCAGGCCTGCCTTGCTGAGACGAACTGCCCGAGAAACGTGGACGGCTGATGCCTCCGGACTGGTGTCCACTCATCTTGCGCTTCCGATCTTCCATGTCCTTACGCTTCTTCTCGGTCATAACTGCCCTGTCGATCAGGTGCTGGAAGGTGGGGAAGGTGTGATTCATCAGCTGGTAATGCAGGGGATCCACCAAACCTCTCATGAACCTGTACTGCCTTTTAGCATCAGTGTTGACGTCTTCAGGTGCATAACGAGACAGCTGCAGAAACTTGTCTCTGTACTCACTAACAGACAGGGGTCCCTGCTTCAGAGCCAGGAACTCCTCCTTCTTCACGATCATCAGTCCCTCTGGCACATGGTACCGACGGAAACTCTCGCTGAATTCCTCCCACGTGATGGCTTCAGGGTCAGCATGGGTGGCGAGGTAGGACTCCCACCAGGACTGGGCTGCTCCCCTTAGCTGGCGGGGACCATACAGAACCTTCTCCCTGTCGTCACATTGGGCGGTGCGCAGTTCCCTTTCCACTGTGCGCAGCCAGTCTTCTGCATCCATGGGGTCAGCAGAATGGGCGAAGGTAGGAGGGTGCCCTCTCATGAACTCACCACGCTTATCCCGTGGCATATGGGGCATCTGCACTTGCAATTGGGGTTGGGGTTGCTGTTGAGCCTGCTGCATGGCTGCCAGAGTCTGCCCAATGGCCTGCACTGCTTGAGTCTGCATCAAAAACATCTGCTCCACTGACATCGGGGGTGGTGGGGGAGGTTGCCTCTGTTGTTCCTCCTGCTGGTCATGCTGCTCTTGCTGAGCACGCCTGTTGCATCGACGCCTGTTGTCAGACATCTGTGGAAGACATTCATACATCAGCATTGATCCTACAACCCTTCAGCATAAGAAAAGAGAATACAGAATTCTTCATGACACTGAGTGAACAAAGGGCTTCACTGATCCTCATTATGATTCAACACCGCTTCTTAGATAAGAAGGAAAGTGGAGGCAAATGGTTTCCCAACTAAGCAACTGACTTCATTAACATTACTAGCTAGGCCAAACTGCAGGGGAAACCCACAGGTTGGCAACAGTCATTACAAAGATTCAAATCCAGCACAAGTTCACCATAACAAGCAATAAAGCAACTGATAAGCAAACTAAACTAAATGGAAGCAACTGATAAGCAAACTAAACTGACTACCTAAGACTGGGACATCTGACTTAAGAATTATTACAAACTCCGACGCTAACGATCTAAGGATCCAGATCTATCCTGGTCTTACAGACAGGGGAACCATAAGTGTGGTGACCACGTGGCGGCGAGCGGTATGGGTGCTGAGTCCCAACAGGTGCGGGAGAACCACTCTCCTGGTGATGGCGCTCTGCCAGCTCAGCACGCAACCCTGCAATCTCCGTTCGAGCCCTGCTTAGCTCGTCCAGAGAGTGATCCAGCTCAGTGTTAAGCACTGCGACTAGGTTGACTGTGCTGCTCAACCTAGGGTTAGCCTCACCAACGGGTGAGACAACCACACTCTCTGTGCTGCCAGTAGGGCGGCGGGGGTAGTACCGAAGGTTAAGACCATCGGCCACGCCACCGAACAGAGAACAGTACTGGGAGAGTGCACGCCGTGCTGCATCCTGCATAGCCGCCTCCGCAGTGTCCCTCTCGGAGATAGAGTAGTGCTCCGAAACGGCCTCCGCACCCCGGAGGTCATCCTCCGGACGGCGAACTAGGCAGGTAGCCTCCCAGCGGTCCGGGTACCTCCCGCGACTGTGCTGGTAGACTACACAACGATACTCGATCGACCAGGTGTGTCGGTCGAAAGCCTGGCGCAGCAAGGTGTCGAGTGCGTCGTGGAAGTGACAACCGCGAGCGGCGTCACGGGTGATGGGTCGGGCGACCCATCCTTCCGCCTCCTGCGGCTCAGAGGACTCCGTACTGTGGTCTGAGTCGTCGTCGTCGGGATCTCCTCCAGTAGCTCCTCCAACAGCCGGGACGTCCCGCGGTGGTGCAGGGGGCGCCTCCAGCTGGGCAACAGAGGAACGGGGCCTCACGGACTCCACCTCTCGCTGGGGTGGGGAGAAAGAGCCCTGCTGCTCTCCGTGCTGGCGCCGGCGTTCCCTGCTCCTCACGCAGACGGTGGTGCAGCCTCTCCAGGTGACTCGACTGTCCGGACACGGTGCGGTGCAGAGGACGCTCCGCAAGTCGAGACGGCAGGAAAGGAATCACCGACTTACGTGCAGTGTGTCTAAGACGAGCCATCTACAAAAGACACCGTAAGCACAAGAGTAAGAGCAGAACTAATATGACAAGTGAATAAACCAAAGATAGAATAAGATAAAAATTTTAACAAGGTATAGTATAGATAGATAGTAAAACATAGGGTTGGTCGAGGTGACCGACTTTTGAAGTAACAACAGAGGTCAAGGTGAGAGGGAAGGTCAATAGTCCTTAGTACGACCAGTGCTACTCTAGGTCAGCGGTCCTACAGTCAGCACGGCTTTGATACCACTTATGTCACACCCGGTTTTGGAAGGTAACCGAATGCGAACCATGTACGTGCCAGGATCAGAACTCACGTACACAGCGATTACATAACTGAACATCATCGCACAATGCTCGAATAATAACTTAAAAGAGTACTTAACTTATTACATCACAGAGTCATAGACATCAACATAGTCATCGTCTTAACAGGTAAATCAAAGTACTAGCGAAACGCAGTAAAGAAAAGGCCTCCACAGGCCAGCTGACCTGGGGGTTGCCGCCAACCCACACCTAAAATTCGTCGTAGTCTTGGAACTCCTGGAAGTCTCTTCCACGACTTCGCCTTCTCCTGAGCAGTGGTTGCAATGTGGACAACCTGGTGTTTTGTGGTTAAGCAAGGATGAGTACACATCAACGTACTCAGCAAATGTCCGTTTGGCTGAGGTGGACTAGCTTTATGTGGGGTTAGGCTCAAGCAGTTGCTTTTTAGTTGGTCAGGTATTTATCATTAGTAGAAGCCAGATTTTTAGCATTAACCAACCCGTAAACCATTCTCCTCATCGAGGAACAACATCATCATCGTCGAACCAAAACCATAACATAATCCTTGCATCTCGAACCATCTGTATCTCTAATCAAAGAGGATCCCAAGGCTGCTCTTAACCGTGAGCACGGCTGATATATCAGTTTCACTACCCTCTGCAGAGGTTGCACACTTTACCCATGAGTCATGATTCCCTTTCTACCCGGGGAGAGCTAATCCCCATTGACCACTACCTAGGTGGTCCGGCAGGGCATCACTACGTAGCTTTTACAAAGATTCCCTAGAGATCATAGCTGCCCGTTAGGTTTCTCCAGTTTGATAAACACAGTACCCCTCCCCGCAGGAGAGTGACTAACAAAGAGCAAAACGAAAGAACCTCGGCACTCAGCCTCGGCAGAGCAAGCACTGTGCCTGGACCCCATTGACGGCACGACGGCTAAGCAACTACACCTCTAGTTCATCTAATTAATCAGCTAAGGGCATCCCATTTCACCCTCATGGTTGCACTGTTATCCCGGGTGGTCTCTCAACGAACCAGTCCTTACGGAGAGGTACTCAGGAAACAGCCTGAGCCCCCTAGAGTATCACAAGATCATCAACATCATCAGGATAACAGTATCATAAATAGTCACATCATGTTCATTGATTAAGTTAAGGCAATAGCAGAGTGCTAACCATAACAACCCAATAGGTCATCAAGGACAAAGTAAAGTGTAAAGCTAGTCAATCCTTAGGTTTCAAGTAAGTAATGCGGGATAGTAAGTTATAAATGAGTAGGACATAATGGGACAGAGGACACTTGCCTTCACCAAACTGCTGATCAGGGACTTCCTCTGCAACTGCCTCGGGAAACACAGACTGCTCGTTGTCTACGTAAAGCAATCATTCACACTATGCACTTGGGAAAATAACAAACAAAAACAAAATACCAAACATATGCAGCAGA
>NC_050102.1:121911081-121968924 GCF_902167145.1 Zea mays
GGGAGGCAACCTGCTTGGTGCGCTGTCCGGAGAACAGTCTCCAGGGTGCTGAGGTCTGCTCAGAGCACTATTCTATCTCTGAGCGGGACTCAGCTGAGGCAGCCATGCAAGATGCTGCACGGCGTGCGCTTTCGCACTACTGCTCGGTTTTCGGTGGGGCAGCTGACGGTCTTGACCTGAAGTATTACCCCCGCCGTCCATCTGGCAGCACAGGAGGCGTGATTGTCTCACCTGTCGGTGAGGGCAATCCTAGGTTGAGCAGCACAGTCAACCTAGCCGTCGTGCTAAACACGGAGCTGGACCATGCATTAGACGAGCTGAGTAGGGCTCGTGCTGAGATCGCCCTGCTGCGGGCTGAGCGCGCGGAACGTCGTCACCTGGACGGTGGTTCCCCCGCTCCCGTCGGGACTCAGCACCCGTACCGCTCACCTCAGCGTGGACACCAGTCTTATGGCAATCCCGACTTGCAAGACCAAGATAAATCTAGAACCATAGATCGTTAGAGTTGGATCTTGTAGTTAATAGAAATATATATACGATAGAAAGCTTCAGTCTTAGCGTTAGTCTCGCTCTTAGTTAAGTCTTAGTTAGACAGGGTAGTTTGCTATATCCTATGCATTTATGTTTGTCATGATGAACTATGTTGGTTTGGATCTTTGTAATGATTGTCACCAGAGTGTGGGTATCCCCTGCATTTTGGTTTACCTATTATGTTAATAAAGTTAGTTATATAGTTGGGAAACCTTTTACTCCACTTTCCTCTTTATCTGAGAAGCTGTGTTGTCTGTGTTGGAGATCAGTGAAGATGCTCATCTGTTCAGTGCTGTTGAAGAATTCTATGCTCTCTTCTTATGCGGCAAGATTTGCCAGATCAGTTCTGATGGTGTGGTTGCATTTCTGCAGATGTCAGGAGAACAGGCGCAGAGGAGGAAGGCGTGCTCAGCAGGAGCGAGCCGCTCAACAGGATGAGGTGCCCCAGCAGCAGCACCTGCCGCCCCCACCCCCGCTGTCCATCGAGCAGATGTTTCTGAATGCAGACTCTGGCAGTTCAAGCCATCGGTCAGACTTTGGCCGGCCATTCAGCAGCAGCAGCAGCAACAGCAGCAGGCCCCACCTCAGCCTCAGATGCCTCAGATGCCTAGAGGACAAGCGTTGCTGAATTCATGAGAGGTCATCCACCAACGTTCGCTCATTCTTCTGACCCTATGGATGCTGAAGATTGGCTGCGCACTGTGGAAGCGGGAGTTGCATACCGCTCAGTGCGATGACAGGGAGAAAGTTCTGTATGGTCCCCATCTGTTGAGAGGAGCAGCCCCAATCCTGGTGGGAGTCTTACCTCGCCACCCATGCTCACCCGACGCCATCACTTGGGAAGAGTTCAGAGGAAGCTTTCGTCAGTACCATGTTCCTGCAAGTCTGATGACAGTGAAGAAAGAGGAGTTCCTGGCTCTCAAGCAAGGGTCATCGTCTGTCAGTGAGTACCGAGACAGATTTCTGCAGCTGTCTCGCTATGCTCCTGAAGATGTCAACACTGACGCCAAGCGACAGTACCGTTTCCTGAGAGGCTTGGTTGACCCTCTGCAGTACCAACTAATGAATCACACCTTCCCGACATTCCAGCACCTGATTGACAGAGCAATCATGACAGAGAGAAAGCGTAAGGAGATGGAAGATCGTAAGCGCAAGATCAGTGGACCCCAGCCTGGAAGCAGCAGCCGTCCTCGTTTCTCAGGCAATCAACCTCAGCAGTTCAGGCAGAACCAGCGTCCACCTCAGCAGCATCAGCAGTTCCAAAGGCAGTATCCTCAGCATCAGTACCAGAACCGTCAGAGCAATCAGTCAGAAGGTCAGTTTCAGAAGCAGAATCAGCAGGCACCTCGTCTTCCTGCCCCAGCAGCCCAGCAGAGCAGTCAGGCCAGCACCAGCTCAGGTTGGAAACAGGGCATGTTTCCACTGTGGAGAGCAAGGCCACTGGGTGATGCAATGTCCGAAGAAGGCAGCCCAGCAGCAGTCAGGCCCCAATGCCCAGCAAAGCAGAATGTGCCTCAGTCTGGAGCAGGCAATCGCACTCAGCCGCGCTATAATCATGGAAGACTGAACCACTTGGAGGCTGAAGCAGTTCAGGAGACCCCCGGCATGATAGTAGGTATGTTCCCAGTCGACTCCCATATTGCAGAAGTGTTATTTGATACTGGAGCAACGCATTCTTTCATTACTGCATCATGGGTAGAAGCACATAATCTTCCAATTACTACCATGTCAACCCCCATTCAAATTGACTCACCCTGGTGGTAGAATTCGAGCCGATAGCATTTGTTTGAATATAAGTGTGGAAATAAGGGGGATAGCGTTTCCCGCCAACCTTATAGTAATGGGTACTAGGGAATAGATGTCATCCTAGGGATGAATTGGCTAGATAAATATCAGGCAGTTATCAGCTGTGATAAAAGGACCATCAAGTTGGTGTCTCCACTAGGAGAGGAAGTGGTGACCGAGTTAGTCCCGCCTGAGCCAAAGAAAGGAAGTTGTTATCAGATAGCTGTTGATAGCAGTAAAGCAGACCCAATCGAGAGGATCAAGGTTGTGTCCGAGTTCCCAGATGTGTTTCCAAAGGACTTACCGGGTATGCCACCAGAGCGGAAAGTTGAGTTTGCCATAGAGCTTCTTCCTGGAACCGCCCCTATCTTCAAGAGAGCTTACAGAATATCTGGACCAGAGTTGGTTGAACTTAAGAAGCAAATTGATGAGCTGTCAGAGAAAGGTTACATCCGACCAAGCACCTCGCCCTGGGCCGCCCCTGTCCTATTTGTGGAGAAGAAAGATGGCACCAAGAGGATGTGTATCGATTATCGAGCTTTGAATGAGGTCACGATCAAGAACAAGTATCCCTTGCCCAGAATAGAAGATCTGTTCGACCAGTTGAGAGGAGCCAGTGTGTTCTCCAAGATTGATCTGAGGTCAGGTTATCATCAGCTCAGGATCCGACCTTCGGACATTCTGAAGACGGCATTCATTTCCAAGTATGGTTTGTATGAGTTCACAGTGATGTCTTTTGGTTTGACCAATGCGCCAGTGTTCTTCATGAACTTGATGAATAGTGTATTCATGGATTATCTCGATAAGTTTGTGGTGGTATTCATCGATGACATTCTGGTTTATTCTCAAAGCGAAGAAGAGCATGCAGATCATTTGAAGATGGTATTGCAGAGATTGCGAGAGCATCAGTTGTATGCAAAGTTGAGCAAGTGTGAGTTCTGGATCAGTGAAGTCCTGTTCTTGGGTCATATAATCAACAAAGAAGGTTTGGCTGTGGATCCGAAGAAAGTGGCAGACATTTTGAACTGGAAAGCGCCAACAGATGCTCGAGGAATCAAGAGCTTCATTGGAATGGCCGGATATTATCGGCGATTCATTGAAGGGTTTTCGAAGATTGCGAAACCAATGACAGCGTTGCTAGGCAACAAAGTTGAGTTCAAGTGGACCCAGAAATGCCAAGAGGCCTTTGAAGCGCTGAAAGATAAGTTGACTACAGCGCCTGTCCTAGTCTTGCCTGATGTGCACAAGCCCTTCTCGGTGTATTGTGATGCTTGCTACACAGGTTTGGGATGTGTGTTGATGCAAGAGGGAAGAGTTGTGGCTTACTCGTCCCGACAGTTGAAGGTTCATGAGAAGAACTACCCAATCCATGACCTAGAGTTGGCAGCAGTGGTTCATGCACTGAAGTCATGGAGGCACTATCTGTATGGACAGAAATGCGATGTTTACACAGACCACAAGAGTCTGAAGTATATATTCACTCAGTCAGAGTTGAACATGAGGCAACGAAGATGGTTGGAGTTGATCAAAGACTATGAGTTGGAGATCCATTACCACCCAGGCAAAGCAAACGTAGTGGCAGATGCTTTGAGCAGAAAGAGCCAAGTCAATCTGATGGTCGCTCGTCCGATGCCTTATGAGTTGGCCAAAGAGTTCGACAGGTTGAGTCTCGGATTTCTGAACAATTCTCGAGGAGTCACAGTTGAGTTGGAACCTACCTTAGAGCGCGAAATCAAAGAAGCGCAGAAGAATGATGAGAAGATCAGTGAGATTCGGCGACTGATTCTAGATGGCAAAGGCAAAGATTTTCGAGAAGATGCAGAAGGCGTGATATGGTTCAAAGACCGCTTGTGTGTTCCCAATGTCCAGTCTATTCGGGAGTTGATCCTTAAGGAAGCTCATGAGACAGCCTATTCGATTCACCCTGGCAGCGAGAAGATGTATCAGGATCTGAAGACGAAATTCTGGTGGTACGGAATGAAGAGGGAAATCGCAGAGCATGTGGCTATGTGCGATAGTTGTCGAAGAATTAAGGCAGAGCACCAGAGACCTGCTGGATTGTTGCAACCGTTGCAGATCCCTCAGTGGAAATGGGATGAAATCGGTATGGATTTCATAGTCGGATTGCCTCGCACTCGAGCCGGCTACGATTCCATTTGGGTAGTAGTGGACCGTTTGACCAAGTCAGCCCACTTCATACCTGTCAAGACCAACTATAGCAGTGCAGTATTGGCAGAGTTGTATATGTCTCGGATCGTTTGTCTTCATGGTGTGCCAAAGAAGATAGTGTCAGACAGAGGAACGCAGTTCACCTCTCATTTCTGGCAGCAGTTGCATGAAGCTTTGGGCACGCATCTGAATTTCAGTTCAGCTTATCATCCGCAGACAGATGGCCAGACCGAAAGGACCAATCAAATTCTTGAAGACATGTTGAGAGCCTGTGCGTTGCAAGATCAGTCCGGATGGGATAAGAGATTGCCCTATGCAGAGTTTTCCTATAACAACAGTTACCAGGCCAGTTTGAAGATGTCACCATTTCAGGCGCTTTATGGAAGGAGTTGCAGAACTCCGTTGCAATGGGATCAGCCTGGAGAGAAGCAAGTGTTTGGGCCAGACATTTTGCTTGAAGCCGAAGAGAACATCAAGATGGTCCGAGAGAATCTGAAGATAGCGCAATCGAGGCAGCGAAGCTATGCAGACACAAGAAGAAGAGAGCTGAGTTTCGAAGTCGGAGACTTTGTCTACCTGAAAGAGTCACCGATCAGAGGAGTCAGAAGATTCGGAGTGAAAGGCAAGCTAGCGCCCCGCTACATTGGTCCGTATCAGATTCTTGCAAGACGTGGAGAAGTGGCCTATCAGCTCAGTTTGCCAGAGAATTTATCTGCTGTGCATAATGTCTTTCATGTGTCTCAGCTGAAGAAGTGTTTGCGTGTGCCAGAAGAGCAGTTGCCAGTGGAAGGTCTTGAAGTCCAGGAGGACTTGACCTACGTTGAGAAGCCAGTGCAAATCCTTGAGGTTGCAGACAGAGTCACCCGGAGGAAGACCCTCAGAATGTGCAAAGTCAGATGGGACCATCACTCTGAGGAAGAAGCAACCTGGGAGCGTGAAGATGATCTGTTGGCTAAATACCCTGAGCTCTTTGCTAGCCAACCCTGAATCTCGAGGGCGAGATTCTTTTAAGGGGGATAGGTTTGTAACGCCCTGAATTTGGGGGTAGAATTTTTTCTTCTTTTCTCTCACCAAATTCGGGCGTTACTCTCTTTTCTCTTTCCCCGTTTGCTCCTTCTTCCCAATTTCAAACCAGTATAGCGGCATGTGTCCGTGTCATGTATAAATCAAAACCTAAGTGTCATGGGTGTTGCATCATGCCGAAGCACATTTCTTTGTCTGATGTTGTGTGTTCATCTCGTTCCGTTCCGGATTTCGGTTCGCGTTTTAAGTCCGTTTAGTGGTCCGCGCGCGTCGTGGGTTTTCAATCCGCGAAGTAGCTCGGCCCAGCCCAACTTAGCCCAGCCCAGCTCAGCCGGCCCGGCCCGCCCCGGCCTGCGCGCCCCTGGCGCCCAAACCCCCCCTGCGCCCCCTCCCCTCTCTCTCTCTCATTTGGATCTCCCGCGCAACAACTTTCCTCTCCCTCTTCCACCTCTCTCTCCCCGTGGTGCCCTAGGATTTGGAGACGGCGATCACCGGATTTTGGACCCCGAGGTGAGCTCCCCTCCCCTCCCCTTCTCTTCTCTCTCTCTCTCTCCCTCCTCTTCTCCCCCGCGCGCGCACCCTCCCTCTTCCCCCTGCCCGCGCCCGACCCCGTCCCTGCCCGGCGCGGCGGCGCCCCTGCCCGCCCGCTCGGCCCCTCCCCGCGGCGGCGCCCCTGCCCGCCCGCTCGGCCCCTCCCCGCGACGGCGCTCGGCGCCCGCCCCCGGCTCGTCCGCCCGGCCTCCCTCCCGCGGCGACGCTCGGCTCCCCGTCCCCGGCCTTCCCCCCCCCCCCCCCCGCTCGACCCCTCCCCGGCGCCCGCCCCCTGCCCCTCCCCGCGGCGGCGATCTCGCCCGCCCCTGCTCGCCCGCGGCGGCGCCCGCTCGCCCCTGCCCGCCCGGCGGCGCTCCCCGCCCCTCCCCCGCGCGCGGTGGCGATCCCGCCACCCGGCTCGGCCGCCATGGCCATGCCCGGCCGGCTCGGCCGCCCTGCCCCGTGCCCGCCCGGCCTCGGCCGCCCCTGGCCGGTTCAACCGCACCCCCCCCCCCCCCCCCGTTCGGCCGCCCGTTCCCGTCCCGGCCTCGCCCGACCGTATCTTCGCTCGCCCGCGCTCGCGGTGATTATTCGTTAATTAGCGTGTTGCGTCGCGCGCTTCGTCGCGCGACGATCCATTTTTGTTTCAGGTTGTTTAAGGTGTAACGCCGCGTGTGTATTCACGCGACGTTCCACTTTGGACTCAGTTTAGTCGACGTATGCCGTCGTGCGCTTCGTCGCGCAACGTTTAACGTCTCCTCGTAACTAAGGCGAAGTGTCTCGTTGCGTGCTCGGTCGCGCGACGAGTCGTTAACTTTTTAATGTGTTTTAGAGTGCTTTGTCGCGCGTCTCGCCACGCGACCATCTTTTTGTTTATCTCCACCTGCTTATAATAATTAGACATGAAACATGACTTTACTCTACGCTAAACATAGTGTCTACATTAAATTTCCTTCCATTAAGCGAGTGGTTAATTTATAATCGTGTAACGTGATCGTTTCTCGACTGTCTTGTTCTCCTTCTCTCTTAACTATAACTGCGAGCCCGCGTAGAACGTCTGTTTACTTATTGCATTCTATTGTATGGTGTACTGTTCTTTTGTATTAAATATGTGGATGTATGTATGTTTGCAATCGCATAGAGAACGATCCGGTTGAAGAGCCCGAGGAACTCGCAGGAGAAGCCCCTGAGCAGCAGTCGGTTGGTGGAGGCAAGTGTCCCTTGACCTATCTCTGTCCTATTCATTCTTTAATTCACCTCCCGCTTTACATATTTATACCTAAGGTTTGACTAGCTTTTGTTATCCCTATCCTTGCTTACCTATTTGGGTTGGATTATTACTGTTTAGCTTTATGCTATTGCTCAACTCTAATCAATGAACATGATGAGATTATCTATGATACGCTGTTTTCCCTTCTCTTATTATGATGTTGTACTTGTGACCTTCAAGGGGGCTCGAGCGGTTTCTCGAGTGCCTCTCTGTAAGGACCTGTTCTATGGATGACCGCCCGGGAAAACAGTGCAACCATGAGGGTGGAATGGGATGCCCTTAGCTGAATAATTAGAGGATCCGGGGTGTAGTTCACTTAGCCGTCGTGCCGTCAATGGGGCTCGGTGTATGCGACTCGCTCTGCCAAGGTTGATTTGTCCCTTGGGGAGGAGTGCGGTACATTTAGGAAACCTAAAGGGTGGCTACAGCCCCGGGGAATCTTTGTAAAGGCTACGTAGTGATGCCCTGCTGGGTCACCTTGGTAGTGATCAATGGAGAGTCATGATCTCCGGGCAGAAAGGGAATCACGGCTTGTGGGTAAAGTGCACAACCTCTGTAGAGTGTTTGAAAACTGATATATCAGCCGTGCTCGCGGTTATGAGCGGCCAAGGGAGCTCCAGTGATTAGTGGTACTTGATCAGAGACATTGTGGTACAGGTGGTTATGAGATTGATGATTTTGGTCATGACTATGGTGCTGGTAAGTGGTATTCTTTCCGTTTGGAAAGGGTACATCGGGTTAATAACTTGGGTAATGCTAAAACTTGGCTTTCTACTAGTAAGTAATAATCTGACCAACTAAAAGCAACTGCTTGACTTATCCCCACATAAAGCTAGTCCACTACAGCCAAACAGGATACTTGCTGAGTATGTTGATGTGTACTCACCCTTGCTCTACACACCAAACCCCCCCCCCCCAGGTTGTCAGCATTGCAACCACTGCTCAGGCGAAGATGAAGCTGTGGAAGGAGACTTCCAGGAGTTCCAAGACTACGACGAGTTCTAGGTGTGGGTTAGCGGCAACCCCCAGTCGGCTGCCTGTGAAGGCCGCGTTTATCTATGTTTCTTTTCCGCACTTTGATTTATTGTAAGAACTATATGGACGTCTCAGACGTACGATGTAATCGACTATTATTCCCTTTTAATACTATTTTGAGCACTGTGTGATGATGTCCATGTTATGTAACTGCTGTGTACGTGAATAACTGATCCTGGCACGTACATGGTTCGCATTCGGTTTGCCTTCTAAAACCGGGTGTGACAGGGGAGCGCCGCCGCGGGCCGGGTAGGGGGCGGGGGAGCGCCGCCGGGGTCGGGGAAGGGGCGGGCGAGGCCGCCGGGGTCGGGGAAGGGGCGGGCGAGGCCGGCCGCGGGCCGGGGGAGGGCGGGCGCCGCCACCGCGGGCGGGGAAGGGGCGGGCGCCGCCGCGGCCGAGCAGGGGCGGGGGCGCCGCGCCGCCGGCGAGCAGGGATGGGCATGGGGCGCGCGCGAGCAGGGGAAGAAGGGGGCGCGCGTGGGGAGAAGAAGGGGGAGGGAGAGGGAGAGAGAGAAGAGAAGGGGAGGGGAGGGGAGCTCACCTCGGGGTCCAAAATCCGGTGATCGCCGTCTCCAAACCCTAGGGCACCACGGGGAGAGAGAGGTGGGAGAGGGAGAGGGAAGTTGTTGCGCGGGAGATCCAAATGAGAGAGAGAGGAGAGGTGGGGGCGCATGGGGGGGGGGGGTTGGGCGCCAGGGGCGCGCAGGCCGGGGCGGGCCAGGCCGGCTGAGCTAGGCTGGACTAAGCTGGGCTGGGCCGAACCACTTCGCGGATCAAAAACCCACGACGTGCGCGACCACTAAACGGAATTAAATCGCGAACCGAAATTCGGAACGGAACGAGACGATCACTCAACATCAGACAAAGAAATGTGCTCGGCATGATGCAACACCCATGACACTTAGGTTTTGGTTTATACATGACACGAACACTTGTCACTATACTGGTTTGAAATTGGGAAGAGGGAGCAAACGGGGAAAGAGAAAAGAGAGTAACGCCCGAATTTGGTGAGAGAAAAGAAGAAAAAAATTCTACCCCCAAATTCAGGGCGTTACAATACCCCAACCACCCCACCATTCATTGCATCCAAGTTTTCCACTTCTCAACCACTTACAAGAGCTAGGCATTCAATTCTAGACACACCAAAGAGATCAAATCCTCTCCAATTCCACTCAAGGCTTTAGTGATTAGCGAGAGAGATTTGTCATGTTCTTTTGAGCTCTTGCGCTTGGATTGCTTCTTTTCTTTCTCACTTGTTCTTGTGATCAAAACTCCATTGTAATCAAGGCAAGAGGCACCAATTGTGTGGTGGCCCTTGCGGGGAAGTTTTGTTCCCGGTTTTGATTTGAGAAGAGAAGCTCACTCGGTCCGAGGGACCGTTTGAGAGAGGGAAAGGGTTCAAAGAAACCCGGCCTTTGTGGCCACCTCAACGGGGAGTAGGTTTGCGAGAACCGAACCTCGGTAAAACAAATCCTTGTGTCACACTCCTTATTTGCTTGAGATTTGTTTTGCACCCTCTCTCGCGGACTCGGTTTTATTTCTAAACGCTAACCCAGCTTGTAGTTGTGTTTATATTTGTAAATTTCAGTTTCGCCCTATTCACCCCCCCCCCTCTAGGCGACTATCAATAGGGCGAAACTGAAATTTACAAAGTTAATCACAACTACAAGCCGGGTTAGCGTTAGAAATATAATTGAGTCCGAGAGAGAGTGTGCAAAACAAATCGCAAACGAATAAAGAGCGTGACACGCGGATTTGTTTTACCGAGGTTCAGTTCTTGCAAACCTACTCCCCATTGAGGTGGTCACAAAGACCGGGTCTCTTTCAACCCTTTCCCTCTCTCAAACGGTCCCTCGGACCGAGTGAGCTTTCTCTTCTCAAATCAACCGGGAACAAAACTTCCCCGCAAGGACCACCACACAATTGGTGTCTCTTGCCTTGGTTACAATTGAGTTTTGATCACAAGCAAAGAATGAGAAAGAAGAAAGCAATCCAAGCGCAAGAGCTCAAAAGAACACAACAAATCTCTCTCACTTAGCACTAAAACTTTTGTGGAATTTGGGAGAGGATTTGATCACTTGGGTGTGTCTTGTATTGAATGCCTAGCTCTTGTAAGTGGTTGGAAGTTGAGAAACTTGGATGACTTGAATGTGGGGTGGTTGGGGGTATTTATAACCCCAACCACCAAACTAGCCGTTTGGTGGAGGCTGCTGTCGCATGGCGCACCGGACAGTCCGGTGTGCCACCGGACACTGTCCGGTGCGCCAGCCATGTCACCAGGCCGTTGGGTTTCGACCGTTGGAGCTCTGACGAGTGGGCCCACCTGGTTGTCCAGTGGTGCACCGGACAAGTACTGTAGAGTGTCCGGTGCGCCACTACGCGCGTGCCTGACTTCTGCGTGCTCTAGCGCGCATTTAATGCTTCTGTAGTTGACCGTTGGCGCGAAGTAGCCGTTGCTCTGCTGGCTCACCGGACAGTCCGGTGTGCACCGGACATGTCCGGTGAATTATAGCGGAGCGAATTCCCGAAGCTGGCAAGTTTCAGAGTCGCTCTCCCCTGGGGCACCGGACAGTCCGGTGAATTATAGCGGAGCGTCTCTGGATTTTCCCGAAGGTGAAGAGTTCAGCGTGAAGTCCCCTGGTGCATCGGACACTGTCCGGTGGCACACCGGACAATCCGGTGCGCCAGACCAGGGCTGCCTTCGGTTATCCCTTGCTCTCTTGTTGAACCCATTTCTTGGTCTTTTTATTGGCTAAGTGTGAACCTTTGGCACCTGTAAAACTTATGCACTAGAGCAAACTAGTTAGTCCAATTATTTGTGTTGGGCAATTCAACCACCAAAATCAATTAGGAAATAGGTGTAACCCTAATTCCCTTTCAGTATACCTTCTGATCGACGGATTTACCTTTCGTGTCGAGGTCGAGATGCCCATTGGTTCCCATGGGTGTCTTGATGGGCTTGGCATCCTTCATCCCAAACTTGTTTAGAATATCTTGAATATACTTCGTTTGGCTAATGAAGGTGCCCTCTTGGAGTTGCTTCACTTGAAATCCTAAGAAGTACTTCAACTCCCCCATCATCGACATCTCGAATTTTTGTGTCATGATCCTACTAAATTCCTCACATGTAGATTCGTTAGTAGACCCAAATATAATATCATCAACATAAATTTGGCATACAAACAAATCATTGTCAAGAGTTTTAGTAAATAAAGTAGGATCGGCCTTTCCGACTTTGAAGCCATTAGTGATAAGGAAATCTCTTAGGCATTCATACCATGCTCTTGGGGCTTGCTTGAGCCCATAAAGCGCCTTAGAGAGTTTATACACATGGTTAGGATACTCACTATCTTCAAAGCCGGGAGGTTGCTCAACATAGACCTCTTCCTTGATTGGTCCGTTGAGGAAGGCACTTTTCACGTCCATTTGATAAAGCTTAAAGCCATGGTAAGTAGCGTAGGCAAGTAATATACGAATTGATTCTAGCCTAGCTACGGGTGCATAGATTTCACAAGTCGGGCTTTGTTCCTAGTCACCAAACCATGCTCATCTTGCTTGTTGCGGAAGACCCACTTGGTTCCTACAACATTTTGGTTAGGACGTGGAACTAAATGCCATACCTCGTTCCTAGTGAAGTTGTTGAGCTCCTCTTGCATCGCCACTACCCAATCCGAATCTTGTAGTGCTTCATCTACCTTGTGTGGCTCAATAGAGGAAACAAAAGAGTAATGTTCACAAAAATGAGCAACACGAGATCTAGTGGTTACCCCCTTATGAATGTCGCCGAGGATGGTGTCGACGGGGTGATCTCGTTGGATTGCTTGGTGAACTCTTGGGTGTGGCGGTCTTGGAACTTGTTCATCTTCCTTATCTTGATCATGGGCATCTCCCCTTGATCATTGCTCTCCTCTTGAGGTGGCTCAACTTCTTGATCTTCTCCTCCATTATCTTGAGCCTCATCCTCATCTTGAGTTGGTGGAGATGCTTGCATTGAGGAAGATGGTTGATCTTGTGCATTTGGAGGCTCTTCGGATTCCTTAGGACATACATCCCCAATGGACATATTCCTTAGTGCGACGCACGGAGCCTCTTCATCACCTATCTCATCAAGATCAACTTGCTCTACTTGAGAGCCATTAGTTTCATCAAACACAATGTCACAAGAAACTTCAACTTGTCCAGAGGACTTGTTAAAGACTCTATATGCCCTTGTGTTTGAATCATATCCTAGTAAAAAGCCTTCTACAGTCTTAGGAGCAAATTTGGATTTTCTACCTCTTTTAACAAGAATAAATCATTTGCTACCAAAGACTCTAAAATATGAAACATTTGGCTTTTTACCGGTTAGGAGCTCATAAGATGTTTTCTTGAGGATTCGGTGTAGATACAACCGGTTGATGGCGTAGCAAGCGGTGTTGACCGCCTCGTCCCAAAACCGATCGGAAGTCTTGTACTCATCAAGCATGGTTCTTGCCATGTCCAATAGAGTTCTATTCTTCCTTTCCACTACACCATTTTGTTGTGGGGTGTAGGGAGAAGAGAACTCATGCTTGATGCCCTCCTCCTCAAGGAAGCCTTCAATTTGAGAGTTCTTGAACTCCGTCCCGCTGTCGCTTCTTATTTTCTTGATCCTTAAGCCGAACTCGTATTGAGCCCGTCTCAAGAATCCTTTTAAGGTCTCTTAGGTATGAGATTTTTTCTGCAAAAGAACACCCAAGTGAAGCGAGAATAATCATCCACAATAACTAGACAGTACTTACTCCCGCTGATGCTTATGTAAGCAATCGGGCTGAATAGGTCCATGTGTAGGAGCTCGAGTGGCCTGTCAGTTGTCATGATGTTCTTGTGTGGATGATGAACACCAACTTGCTTCCCTGCCTGACATGCGCTACAAACCCTGTCTTTCTCAAAATGAACATTTGTTAGTCCCAAAATGTATTCTCCCTTTAGAAGCTTGTGAAGATTCTTCATTCCAACATGTGCTAGTCGGCGATGCCAGAGCCAGCCCATGTTAGTCTTAGCAATTAAGCAAGTGTCGAGTTCAGCTCTATCACAATCTACTAAGTATAGCTGACCCTCTAACACTCCCTTAAATGCTATTGAATCATCACTTCTTCTAAAGACAGTAACACCTGTATCCGTAAAAAGACAGTTGTAACCCATTTTACATAATTGCGAAACTAAAAGCAAGTTGTAGTCTAAAGAATCTACAAGAAAAACATTGGAAATGGAATGGTCAGGTGATATAGCTATTTTACCCAATCCTTTAACCAAACCTTGATTCCCATCCCCGAATGTGATTGCTCTTTGGGGATCTTGGTTTTTCTCATAAGAGGAGAACATCTTCTTCTCCCCTGTCATGTGGTTTGTGCACCCGCTATCAATGATCCAACTTGAGCCCCCGGATGCATAAACCTACAAAACAAATTTAGTTCTTGATTTTAGGTACCCAAATAGTTTTGGGTCCTTTGACATTAGATACAAGAACTTTGGGTACCCAAACACAAGTCTTTGACCCCTTGTGCTTGCCCCCAACATATTTGGCAACTACTTTGCTGGATTTGTTAGTTAAAACATAAGATGCATCAAAAGTTTTAAATGAAATTTTAGAATCATTTGATGCAATTGGAGTTTTCTTTTTAGGCAATTTAGCACGGGTTGATTGCCTAGAGCTAGATGTCTCACCCTTATACATAAAAGCATGATTAGGGCCAGAGTGAGACTTCCTAGAATGAATTCTCCTAATTTTGCTCTCGGGATAACCGGCAGGGTACAAAATGTAACCCTCGTTATCCTGAGGCATGAGAGCCTTGCCCTTAACAAAGTTAGATAATCTTTTAGGAGGGGCATTAAGTTTGACATTGTCCCCCTTTTGGAAGCCAATGCCATTCTTGATGCCAGGGCGTCTCCCACTATAGAGCATGCTTCTAGCAAATTTAAATTTTTCATTTTCTAAGTCATGCTCGGCAATTTTAGCATCTAATTTTGCTATATGATCATTTTGTTGTTTAATTAAAGCTATGTGATCATGAATAGCATCAGTGTTAACATCTCTACATCTAGTGCAAATAGTAACATGCTCAATGGTAGATGTAGAGGGTTTGCAAGAATTGAGTTCAACAATCTTAGCACGTAAAATATCATTGTTATCTCTAAGATCGGAAATTGTAACATTGCAAACCTCTAATTCTTTAGCCTTAGCAATTAATTTTTCATTTCCAAACTTAAGGCTAGCAAGAGAAACATTTAATTCTTCAATCTTAGCAAGTAATTCAACATTATTATCTCTAAGATTGGGAATTGAAACATCACAAACATTAGAATCAACCTTAGCAATTTCATTTCTAAGGTTGGCAATAGTATCATGGCAAGTGCTTAGCTCATTAGATAATTTTTCACATTTTTCTACTTCTAGAGCATAAGCATTCTTAACCTTAACATGCTTCTTGTTTTCCTTAATTAGGAAGTCCTCTTGATAGTCCAAGAGATCATCCTTCTCATGAATAGCACTAATTAATTCATTTAGTTTTTCCTTTTGTTGCATGTTTAGGTTGGCAAAAAGGGTGCGCAAGTTATTCTCCTCATCACTAGAGGATGCATATTTAGTGGAGGATTTTGATTTCACCTTCTTCTTTTTGCCGTCCTTTGCCATGAGGCACTTGTGGCCGACGCTGGGGAAGAGGAGGCCCTTGGTGACGGCGATGTTGGCGGCGTCCTCGTCGGAGGATGAGTCGGAGGAGCTCTCGTCGGAGTCCCATTCACGGCACACATGGGCATCGCCGCCCTTCTTGTAGTATCTCCTCTTTCCCTTCTTGTCGTCGCCCCTGTCACTATCACTAGATAATGGACATTTAGCAATAAAATGACCGGGCTTACCACACTTGTAGCACACCTTCTTGGAACGGGGCTTGTAATCTTTCCCTTTCCTTTGTTTGAGGATTTGGCGGAAGCTCTTGATGATGAGCGTCATTTCCTCATTGTCGAGCTTAGAGGCGTCGATGGGTTGTCTACTTGATGTAGACTCCTCCTTCTTTTCCTCCGTCGCCTTGAATGCGACCGGTTGTGCTTCGGGCGTGGAGGGGCCATCTAGCTCGATAATTTTCTTTGAGCCTTTGATCATCAACTCAAAGCTCACAAAATTATCTATTACTTCCTCGGGAGACATTAGTGTCTATCTAAGATTACCTCGAATTAATTGAACTTGCGTAGGATTAAGAAAAATGAGGGATCTTAGAATAACCTTGACCATTTCATGGTCATCCCATTTGGTGCTCCCGAGGTTGCGCACTTGGTTCACCAAGGTCTTCAAGCGGTTGTACATGGCTTGAGGGTCCTCACCTTGGTTGAGTCGGAACCGACCGAGCTCCCCCTCGATCGTCTCACGCTTGGTGATTTTGGTCACCTCATCTCCTTCGTGCGTGGTCTTGAGTACGTCCCAGATCTCCTTTGCGCTCTTTAATCCTTGCACCTTGTTATACTCCTCTCGACTTAGAGAGGCGAGGAGTATAGTGGTGGCTTGGGAGTTGAAGTGTCGGATTTGAGCGACCTCGTCCGAATCATAGTCTTCATCCCCCGGTGATAGTACCTGTACTCCAATCTCAACAACATCCCAAATGCTAGTGTGGAGTGAGGTTAGATGATGCCTCATTTTATCACTCCACATATTATAATCTTCACCATCAAACATAGGTGGTTTGCCTAATGGGAAGGAAACAAATGGAGTACGTTTGGAAATACGAGGATAGCGTAGGGGAATCTTACTAAACTTCTTTCGCTCATGGCGTTTAGAAGTTACGGACGGCGTGTCGGAGCCGGAGGTGGATGGCGACGAAGAGTTGGTCTCGTAGTAGACCACCTTCCTCATCTTCTTCTTCTTGTCATGGCTTCGCCCCGACTTGTTGTGTGAAGGGGATCCCTTCATCTTGTTGGCGGACTCCCCAGATGGAGCCTTCCCATGGCTTGTAGCGGGCTTCTCGCCGGTCCCGAACTCCCTCTTGGCGGATGCTCCCAACATCACTTCGAGCGGTTAGGCTCTAATGAAGCATCGGGCTCTGATACCAATTGAAAGTCGCCTAGAGGGGGGTGAATAGGGCGAATCTAAAATTTATAAACTTAAGCACAACTACAAGCCGGGTTAGCGTTAGAAATATAAACGAGTCCGAGAGAGAGAGGGTGCAAAATAAATCATGAGCAAATAAAGAGCGAGACACGATGATTTGTTTTACCGAGGTTCGGTTTTTGCAAACCTACTCCCCATTGAGGTGGTCACAAAGACCGGGTCTCTTTCAACCCTTTCCCTCTCTCAAACAGTCACTTAGACCGAGTGAGCTTCTCTTCTCAATCAATTGGAACACAAAGTTCCGGCAAGGACCACCACACAATTGGTGTCTCTTGCCCTGATTACAATTGAGTTTGATCACAAGAAGAATGAGAAAGAAAAGAAGCGAACCAAGCGCAAGAGCTCAAATGAACACAAATGTCACTCTCTCTAGTCACTATTTGATTTGGAGTGATTCCGGACTTGGGAGAGGATTTGATCTCTTTGGTGTGTCTTGTATTGAATGTTATAGCTCTTGTAAGGTGTAGAACTGTAGAAACTTGAATGCCATTGAATGTGGGGTGGGTGGGTATTTATAGCCCCAACCACCAAAAAATGGCCGTTGGAAGGCTGCTGTCGCATGGCGCACCGGACAGTCCGGTGCGCCACCAAACACTGTCTGGTGCGCCAGCCACGTCAGCAGATTGTTGAGGTTCGACCGTTGGAGCTCTGACTTGTGGGGCCTCTAGGCTGTCCGGTGGTGCACCAGACAGGTCCTGTAGACTATCCGGTGCGCCTCCCACGCGTCCTCTGACCTCTGCGTGCACTGTAGCGCATTGAATGCGGTTGCAGTCGACCGTTGTGCGCGAAGTAGTCGTTGCTCCGCTGGCACACCGGACACTGTCCGGTGCATCACCGGACAGTCCGGTGAATTATAGCGGAGCGCCCTCTGATTTTCCCGAAGGTGGCGAGTTCAGCGTCGAGTGCCCTGGTGCACCGGACACTGTCCGGTGGCACACCGGACAGTCCGGTGCGCCAGACCAGGGTGCCTTTGGGTTGTCCTTTGCTCTCTTTGTTTGAACCCTTTCTTGGTCTTTTTATTGGCTTATTGTGAACCTTTGGCACCTGTAGAACTTATAGACTAGAGCGAACTAGTTAGTCCAATTATTTGTGTTGGGCAATTCAACCACCAAAATTAATTAGGAAAAAGGTGTAAGCCTAATTCCCTTTCAGGTCCGGAGCCGACACGTGTCCGGACCATATCGAGTACGCTCCTGCTCCCTGCTTAGGCAGAGACCCGATGCTGCCACGTGGCCTACTGCCCGTGACGTAAGCCAGCGAGCGGAGCCTGATGTAAGGCCTCTGGGTCGCGCGGCTGCTGCATTTATTGCGGATAAGGCGTGCCGCCTGTCTATTCCACTGGCAGGCTATGTGTCGCCTCGGCATTTAATGAGCCCTATCCACTCCACTGGCAGGCGATGTGCCGCCTCAGCATTTAATGAGCCCTGTCCACTCCGCTGACGGGCGGCGACCAGGCCATCTTGCAGACGGCGTGCCTGTCCATTCCGTTGTCAGGCAGTACGCCCATGCTGCCGCATGCGCTGCACTCATCATAACTCGTGTGTATCGAGGAAGCGGCGGCGACATATCAATACTATGTGCACTACAGACATTATGGAGCTCGGAGATCGCCCAGGCGTTACATCATTAGTTACTTTCCTCCATTTTGCCCTTGGGCCCACATGTCAGGGCTCAGTATCCTTGTATGTGCCCCCTTGAGCTATAAAAGGGAGGGCACACGACATTACAAGAGAGACCCAACTTAGGCTCAAGCTCACTTAGACTCTCAGACTCACAAGTTCATACAAGCTCTAAAGCTCAATACATCACACAGTGGAGTAGGGTATTACGCTACGGTGGCCCGAACCACTCTAAACCCTTGTGTGTTCTTGTGTTCTTCCCGATTCCATCTAGCAGGCAAAACGCTTAGGCCCCTCCTCATCTTAGGATTCAGGGCGGGTGTGTTCCGCCACCCGGCCGGAGAATTTCCTCTCCGACATACTCTATTACTAGTTTCATATGATGGAAAACTAGGAGCAACAGACTTTTCCAACGTACGCGTTAATTTTCTAATTGATTCTTCTAACCCTCCAATCTGTTGTTTCATTTGATCATGTTGCTGATCTACATAATATTTAATAGATTGGATATCGTCGGGTTTACTCACGTTGGAGACTTGAAGCAAAGCTAAAAGAGATGCGAGGTCGATCTCTCCATGTGTGATAACCTTTTGGTGGCGATTCACCGTGTATTGTGACAAGAATTTCACCTTCGCTTGGCGCATGTAGTCCTCGTATTGTTGTTGCTCATCGACCGTCAAACTTTTAACATCCATCTTCAGGATATTATATAGGGAGATATCGGTGTGATCTTAAGAACTGGCCATTTGAGGGCCTGATTTGTAGTAGATCTAGACACCTGTTCCCCAGTAGAGTCGCCAAAAAGTGTGTTGGCGCCGATCCGGGCGCCAAACACTGGAAAGGATCGCCTAGCGGAGCTTCCTGTGGAGGCGCAGATGGTTCGCGACCTGACGTAGGAGCAGATCCTCCTCTGCGTACGTCCGTACAGTCCGCGCCAGGGGCCGGACGGTCCATGATAGCGCAGAGGGTCTTCTTCTTCGCGAAGAACCCTAGAACTCGCCCCAGGAGAGATCCCGTCGAGGGAGAGAGTTCCAAGGGGTTGCTCTGGATCGGCAGGCCACCCAGTGCTCCTCTAATCGGCGTAGAGTCGAGTAGAGATTGGTGTGGAAGACTAAACTAGATTTAATCCTAAGACTAAATTACTCCTACTCCTAGGAATTGAATGAACGGAAAGGTAAAACTAATAAATAGATTTGATTTGATCGATTGTGGGAGCTTCAATCGGCCTTAGCCCTTCATCTATATAAAAGGGAAGGTCTGGACCCATTAGTCGTGTCTCGAGTTAATCTTGCAGATTTAGTCAATAAATCCCGCAAGAAACTCGAAACCATAGCTGATTCTGCGCACGCACGGACCGTCCGCGCCACCACAGCGGACCGTCCGGCCTGACCAATCATTTTATGCACTCAACAAAATGTATTTTGAAATTGCAGTCGGGTCACTATAATAAATAGTGGCATGGTATACAAACTTCACTAGGTGGGGTACTAGGTTCCTTATCTTACTGTACAATTCCCCTCAGTGCCACCGGGACCCAAGCCACAACTGCATTTCGCTTGTTCGCACTGAGCCTTTTCTGGTGCTTACTCCCAGAAAGATGGTGAGCAAGCATCTTTTCGCTGTTGCACTTCAAATTGCAGACCTCGCAGAAATCCCGCAACTTCTGTTTCTCCATATGTTCCTCCTCCTTACAATGGCCTGCAAGCATACTCTCGCTGTTGCACTGCACATTGCAAACCCCGCACGACCACAATGCTGTCTGATCCTCCACCTTCTCTGAACTCGAACTGCTGCAGTCAGGACCATTTGAAGCTGCTTTGTGCACTGTCGTCAGATTACTTGATTTGGCATCCACGCCTCCTTGTAGTGCCTCCACCTTCTTTTGGTGTTTCTTGCCTCTGCAGTGCTGAGCGAATTGAGGTGCGGAGTAACATTTTGCCTGACAGATAACACAACCCCATTCAGAGGGCGGTTGCTGGTCCTTGGCAATTTCTGGTGGAAAATCTCCTGTTTTCTTGGCTTCTTCAAGTAGGTCCTGGACATTCAGTTGGTGTATCTTCGCTCCAAATTGGTGCTCCAAGTCTAATTTGCAATCAGAATCAGCTTGAAGTATGCTACAATTTGATCCTGGAGTCTGCTCTGTATGTTGCGGTGCAATGTTCGGAAGCACCGTGGCTTCTCGCGACTCAGAATTCCTTGACAGGTTACTGATTTCGTCCAGTAGAGCTTGAGGCTTAGCTAAAAGGTGCCCTCGTAACTCCAATTCATGAGTAGAGTTCGCTAGGCAATGGGTAGAACTCATCGGAGGTGGCTTCTCTGAATGTTGTGGTGCATTGTTCTTAGGGCACTCTGGTTCCTGCAGCTCATTAGTCTTAGCAATGCCATCACTCTCCATGAGTTGCGCTTTAATGTTTTGTCGGTGTGTTCTTCCATTTAGATGCTCCTTCAGGTCTGATTCGCTTGTACCGTTGGCCTGGCATGTACTGCAGCTCCATTTTATCGAGGATGTTTTCTGCTCTGTGCTGGAAGAGGATTCTTCTGTTAATTGTACCTTCTGATCAATTGCTTCTTTTAATTGGTGCTTACGCCCTGCACGGTGTTCTTGTAAGCTGTGCTCACTAGTTGCTTGCACCTGGCAGATTTCACAACTCAGTTTCTGGTGTCGTTTCTTTTTCTTAACTGGTATTGTTATTCCTGTCAGTTCCCATTTCACTGAAGGCAAAGTCGTCTTGGGCTGTATGGTCTGTTTGTTTGACATGCAGCATGCAGTTTGATTAGAACGTTGATAGCTGACATGGTAAAAACATCTACTAAACTTGCTACTAAATTCTATGAACTTTAATGAGAACATTACCAAATGGTTGCAAAAAAACCTAAACTTTCAGTAGAATCCCCATACATAAATCCTACCAAACTGTTGATGTGTCACAGCTTAACATCGTTCTGAAGATATAATAGCAAATATTGCCGAAAGATAACTAACGGGCGAGGGTAAAAAACAGAAAGGATAAAGCACCCACCTCACTGGATTCTTGTGATTTCTGATCTTCGACTTTTGAATTCTCCTGACTTGCCTTACCATTACAACAAGGTCTCAAGCATTCACCATCTTCCATGGCAGGCTTCTCAGACTTCAACACTACACTCCTGTGCCTTCCCTCCTTTTGCTTTCGATCATGGACCTCATCCACATCGACATAACATTCTTGACTGACTGACCATCGCCAAGGTCGCATGGACTGCTCCCTGAAGGTGAAGGGAGCAGGCCTAGTCCATTCCACATCATCAGCGGCAATACCATGATGTGAGCTGTTGCACTTGCACAGGACCATGGCACGCTCTATCTTAGCCAACTCAACCTGGATGATCTCCTGGCGAAGACGATCCTTCTGAAGCTGTGACAGCAGCGCTTCCCTAATCACCAGCAATGGGTCCACTGCACAAGGCACAGTCATCTTGCCGTAAAAAAAAGCATAACCAATTCAGCAGTTGACCAGTCGTGAGCGTCTGATGCTCTGACTATGCTAAGGTTAGACCTAAGATGACAGTCAAAGACGAACAGGTTTTCTTAAAAAATACTCTCTCCGTTCCAAAATATAACTTTTTCTAACCTTTTTGTAGATATACATATAAACTACATTCGAAGAATAATTAATGAATATTTGTTTAGTCTAAAACGAATTATATTTTCAGACAGAGATTATCAAAAGGCAAACAAGCTAAGTTGATGGATTGATGCTCTAAATTACCTATTTAGGAGTATTTCCTTATCAGGTGCAGTAGAACCTTCCTATGCAGGTGATTATGCCAAGAGCCGTAGAGTAGCATATAGCAACTGAATTTTAGAACCTTCCTATCCTGGTGATTATGCCAAGAGCCGCAGAGTAGCATAGCAACGGAACTTTAGATCCTTCCTATGCTGGTGATTATGCCAACGCACAAGAACCTTGCTTCCTTAATGGAAATCGGGGTTTCGCTTTCCAAAGGAACAGGCAGGCAGGCAGCAAGCCAGCTTGGAATGTTGGTACGGACCAAAAGAATCGCTTGCATCTGCACGAAAGGAATCTTCAAAAGATTCACCCTTTGCCTTTTTGTTGTTCCCTCCCAATCCAAACACACACACAAGCGCGGAGGTCGAGTACGGCGGCGGTGTACCGTGAGGCGGCGGAAGGTCGATGAACCGGTGCATGTCGTCGATGTCCTCGTCGCCGCGGCCTCGGCGAGCGAATTCCATCGACCGGAAGCAGCGCGGGGAAACAGCACGGTTTTCCTGTTCCGCTGAGGATGGCCGGCGGTGGAGCGCGAGCGCCGAGGGGAAAGTGTACTTAGGGAAAGCAAATGGCAGGTCGCTGGTTCCTGCAGCTCATAATTCTTAGCCCGTGGACAGAATGAAATGATTTTTTTTAGAAACGGCATAAGGGATGACTAGTTGAAGATGGTTGGTGATTTTTTTGTTTATTACTAACCCTTAACAACGAACCGGTACCAGTTTAGGGAGGTATCGGGTACGGCTGACTGCCGCAGTGAGAAGAGAGCAGGAGGCACAAGCTCGGTGAGGCCTCCAAATTATTCACGGTTTAGTGCTGCTAGTTTAGGAATTATATTTTTTTCGTGTGATTCCTATTTTCTCAGGAGAAAATAAACTAATTTTTTTGAAAAAAAATATAGTTTTCAAACTAGCTCTTAGAGTTTAATTATTCTAGGATTTTTAACTAGAATATTCCATAATAATAAAGAGATGATCTGGCAATCTCAATATATGTCATGTTTGGCAGAGCTTTAAGTGTTGTACATTTATTAAAATCAATCCTATATTTATTTTTTTATCCAAACATTTGTTCTAAATTGGATCTATAAAAAACCCAGATCCGTGGGTTAGATCCATGAATTTCATGGAGAATATTAAAAGGTGATTTCGTACCTTCTTGTAAAGTCGAGTAGTAGTGAGTAATTATCAATGTAATCCTCATCTATTATACAACTTAGACCTTGTTTGAAAACATGATATTTTTTTAGTTCGAATACAATATCATACCATGTTATTTTAGACCAAAAAGACGTTTGAGAGCATATATAAGAGCATCTCCAATAGTTATGTAAATTTAGCACCCTAAATTATAGATTTAAGAAGTTGCTAAATCACTTTAAGGAGTAGAAAAATGTGTGTGCTCCAACAGTTCACTATTTATTGGTTGCTAATTTTTAAATTATCCATATCAACAAAAAAGTGAGTGAGCATACTTTCTATTTTCAATTGAGCTAGCACATCAACAACCTTCCATAATGTCTTGAAAGGTCGAAGTTGTCGATGAAAAACTAGAAGTTCGCGGCGACGGCATGAAGACAACATATGGCATTGAAGATAGATTTGTGGTCAATGGGGTGGTGGGACGACACAAAACGGTAGCCGAAATATGATTTTCGCGATGGATTTAGAACCAACATTGATTTAGGGAGTCCCAACGAGGTTCCTAAATGTAGGGATGAAATTGGGTTTTGTAGAGAGTCTATAAATTTAAGGACCTGCTTTACATAACCATTGGAGAATAGTTTTTCCCCGAAAACTCCTTAAATTCATATTTAAGGAGTTGTTTACAAAACTATTGGAGATGCTCTAAGAACTTTATATTTTAAACCATGGTGTTGCCAATACTTCAATATTTTTAGGTCTAGACTAAAGTTTTTTTGCTTGCACACAACTACAATCTTCTTTTCTTCTATACTACAACTAAAATAATATATCTCCAAACAGGTGTTAAATTGGACTAATATAAAATATATCATAGTTATGTTATAGAATACATTAAATTGTGATATTATAAGATGTGGTTTTGAGAAACTGTTGACGCTTTTTTGGAGCGTCAAATACTCAAGAAGAACCAGCGGCGGTGCTCTCTGGTCAGGCGCGGACGGTCCACGGCCTGGGGCCGGACGGTCCGCGACCTGGCGCAGGGGCTAGGGTTTCCTGCCTGACGGCTGGACGGTCCGTGCCCTGGGGCCGGACGGTCCGCGCGTGCGCAGGGGCGGCGGAAGATCGCCGGCGGCGCCTGGATCTCGCTCCCGGAAGGGACCCCGTCGGGGAGGAGAGATCCTAGGGGTTGTCTAGGCTCGGGCCGGCCGACCTAGACTCCTCTAATCGGCGTAGAGTCGAAGAGAGGCGAAGAATTTGGGGATCGAGAGGCCCGGTAATCCTGTTGGGTTTGTGCCTGGTGATCGGATTGAGCAGTGCTCAATCGGTCTTGTACTGGTGGCGTCAACCTGTCAAAAACAGATGTTTGGGGTGCCCCCCAGGCGGGGTACTGTGGCATCCCAAATGGATATGGTGGCATGCCCCACATTTGATTTGGGACATATGGCGGAGGTAAATATGTGTATGGATATGGCATAGGTGGATATGGAGGTGGAGGTGTCCATGCAGGTATGTTAGGTCTCACTTGTACAGTATGACCTTTCACTTCTTCCGATTGGTGGGGTGGTCCAATCGGCCTGACCTGACGCTGCTCATGAATGGGTGAGCGGGGTCGCTTTGCTGGCCGGTTACTGGGGTCGGCCTTCTTTTTTACGTATTTAGACAGTAATTGATCAAAAGTTGGGCCGGCTTTAACCAACCGACCAGCTGCCTTGAATGTATTTGTTTTCCACGTACCTATCTCTGGTCGTCGTGGTTTGAAGGTACGTGGTCGCTGCGAGTCCTGAGCATGGCCGGACCGTTCGCTAGAGTCCTCCGGACCGTCCGGAGAAGCGTCGGACCGTCCGCGTCGGGACGGCGGACTGTCCGTGATGCGCAGCACGGGTTCCCGCAACTGTCTCCCTATCTACGCTTGCCCCCTAGTGCTAGAGGCTGTGATGGTCACCTTCAGGGTCTCCCCTCCATCGGGAGTCTTCTCGGCCACCACTTTCCTGCAAGAAACTTTACAATCCTCATCGGCCTTTTTAGCATTGCCGATGATTGTTTCCTTGCCTTTGCCTTTATCGGCTGTATTTGGCCGAACCAGGACTTTCTTGCCCTCGAAGTCAATCATGTTCATCGGAAAGGGCTCTGTATCCACTTGCATTTCCTGAAATTTCAATCGTCCTTCGTTAATGGCCGATTGAATCTGTCGCCGAAATACATTACAATCATTAGTGGCATGAGAAAATGAGTTATGCCACTTGCAGTACGCACGACGTTTTAGCTCGTCGGCGGATGGAACAGTGTGATTTATTTTAATATTGCCATTTTTAAGTAACTCATCAAATATTTTATCACATTTACCAACATTAAATGTAAACTTTACCTCCTCTTGTCGTTTCTTTTGAACCGGCTGTAAGGAAGCACAAGCCGAAGATTTGGCCTGCTTTGGCCAAACCATTTCAGCAGCGTACACTTCTGCTGATTCGTCATCTGAGCTACTTTGGTCGCATTCTACTATGTGTACGTTGTGACGCATTGTTTTAGCAGTTTCTTTGCTCCGGCTTTCGCAAGCCAAAGCTTTCTGGTGTAACTGTGCTAGTGTAAAAAATTGGATGCCTTCTAATCTTTCTTTTAAATAATATCGCAGACCATTAAAGGCTAATCCTACTAGCTGTTTCTCTGCTAAATGAATTTGAAAGCATCGGTTTCTTGTATCTCGGAATCTCCGGATGTAATCATTAACCGATTCATCTTTTGTCTGTCGCAACGACACTAAATCTACCAAATCCAACTCATAGTCACCGGAGAAAAAATGATCATGAAATTTTTGTTCTAGATCCCCCATGATGAAATGGAATTAGGAGGTAAAGTGGCATACCATGCAAACGCGGTTCCTGTTAGCGATAATGAAAATAAACGTACGCGAAATGCCTCTGTGTCGGCCAATTCTCCCAATTGTGCTAAGAACTGGCCTATATGTTCGCGTGTGTTTTTCCCTTGATCACCCGAAAATTTTGCAAATTCGGGTATCCTGGTTCCCTGTGGGTATGGGTGGTGATCAAATCGGCTGTCATAAGGTTTCCGATATGATTGCCCCCCAGGGACCATGCTTACTCCGAGCTTATCTCGGAACGCCCCGGCTATTTCTTCCCTTACTATATCAATGGCAGCCGGTGGGAGACCACTGGCTCTCTGGTCAAACATAGGTGGGGTTGGCTGGATATTAGTATGTTGTCTTTCCCCCCATTGGTTTGAGTTACGTGGTGCATTTTCATTTGCCCTATATGGGTCATAGGTTTGATCGTTTCTTTCCGGCCTCCTGGGTGGGGCCGGAAAGCTTTCCTGGGCTCTGGATCTTGAATTAATGGGTTGATGCATTGTATAGTGCAATGGGAAGTGCTGCTGGGACGGGTGAGGATTCCGGTAACAATCCTCCTCAAAAAGGTCATGTGCGGACTGTCCGGACATTGGCCCGGACCGTCCGTGATTATGTGCGGACCGTCCGTTGTTGTACGCGGACCGTCCGACTGGGTAGTTTAGATTCTGTGTCATGTGTGGTGGTTCGGGCGCATATCTAGGTAACTCATTAAAAATCGGCCCGACTGTTGTTGGTCCGGACGGTCCGCGCTCACGTGCGGACGGTCCGGGCATGTGCAGATCGGCTGATTTGCTGCCGATTTGCGGTTGCTTAGGGTATGTGTCCATCGGCATCCCATAAAGGGGTTGTGACTGGTCGTGACAACCTGTAGCCGATGTGTTACGCGTGTTACCTCCTAACTCAACCTCGTGCGAAGGAAAATTTGTGATACTAGATTTATCAAATGCACGTACTAGTCTCTTAAGATCGCTTTGCATACCCCCTATGATGTTCTGCATTTGTTCACGCTGATCTTCTACATAATTTCTAAGAGATTGCAGATCGTTGGTATTACTTACATTGGGGATATCTGGCGTGGGTTGGAGCGAAGCCGGATCCGTCGCCCGATGTCGGACGACCTTGTTGTTCCTGTCCACTTTGAAGTTGGCCAAGAACTTTGCTTTCGCCTCCTGGATCATCCGCTCCTTGTGCTCCTCGAACTGGAGCTGCTCGTCAGCCGGCAAGGTTTCCCAAGTCGGCTCTATGATGTTGCTTGGAGAAATATCAGAGCTATCCCTTGAACCGGTCATTGAGGGCCGATTTGATGAGCTTAGATATGTATGTCCCCAGCGGAGTCGCCAAAAAGTATGTTGACGCTTTTTTGGAGCGCCAAATACTCAAGAAGAACCAGCGGCGGTGCTCTCTGGTCAGGCGCGGACGGTCCGCGGCCTGGGGCTGGACGGTCCGCGACCTGGCGCAGGGGCTAGGGTTTCCTGCCTGACGGCCGGACGGTCCGCGCCCTGGGGCCGAACGGTCCGCGCGTGCGCAGGGGCGGCGGAAGATCGCCGGCGGCGCCTGGATCTCGCTCCCGGGAGGGACCCCGTCGGGGAGGAGAGATCCTAGGGGTTGTCTAGGCTCGGGCCGGCCGACCTAGACTCCTCTAATCGGCGTAGAGTCGAAGAGAGGCGAAGAATTTGGGGATCGAGAGGCTAAACTAGAACTAGACTAGAACTACTCCTAATTGTACTGGAAATAAATGCGAATAGAAGTTGTATTGATTCGATTGATAATTCCAAATCGGCCGTAGACCTCTCTTTATATAGAGGAGGGGGGTTGGACCCTTTACACGACTGGATTCCAGGTTAATTCCACAAATCTAGCCAACAAACATAGCACAAAACTCGAAACCCTAAAGTGCTCTGCGCATGCGCGGACCGTCCGGCCCATAGGCGTGGACTGTCCGGACCGCGGACCGTCCGGCCTCAGGGCTGAACCGTCCGGCCGCTCAATATGGTGCTCAACAGAAACAAAGTTAACAAACAGGCTCTCGTACTGTATTCGTTTCCCCCCCTTCTGTTTGCGTTTTCCACGACGTTGTTCACCCCTCCTCCCGTCTTTCTTTTATTTTAGTCTTTTTTTTAAAGTTATTCATAATAAATCTCGACGCTAGTTTATTTGACACTAGGATCTCGGATTCACGTGCTAAGATAACGCTCACGTGGCAGCAATCTTGGTGCTAAGGATCTCCATGTCGAGGTCGGTGCCATAGATGTGGACGCCGAAGAGTTCGGTGCCACGGATGTTCGCAGGCTGCAGCGGGTGGAGGTAGCTAGGCGGCGGCTTGCCTTCATTGCGTTTCATGCAGCGGCAACGCGTTGGGAAACGAATCGTGCTGCATGGAAACTCGAAGAGGCTCCGCCACGCGTGCAGTGCATGTGCAATTTCCCAAGCTGAAAGCACCGAGAGCGCATTGATTTGAAGACTTAACAAGGAACGTCTCATTTAATTAGTTTAATTAGATTGTATTTAATATACAGTGGTATTTAATGTACAGTGGTGTTTCTTGATAAGTCTTGAAGCTCTGCCGAAGTTTTTTTTTCTATATCTACCTTATTTCAGCTTTCTCCTTACCCTTTTGGCTAGTTAATCACCATCTTTCTCCTTACTATTAGCTATTTAGCTACATGAAGTGCGTGTTCAACTATGACATGCTCTCTCGTCGGTATAGATATAATAGTTTTTAAAATTATCTAAGAGTCTATCACTCGTCAAATTAAAATTTAGATATTTAACAGTAGAATAACTTTCCAACAGACTAGTCATCTAACTTGTCAAGTCATCCGGCTCTCTAAATTGTCTCCATCAGGCCATCACTAGCTAAACTTGGCTAGTTATTTCAGCTAGCCAAACTTGGCTAGCCTGTTGGAATTAGATGTTACATATAGAGTTTAATCTTTATAAAGAGATAAATAAAAAGTAAAAAATATAGAGTCTTTTAAAGATGCTCTAAGATACTATTTTGTTTCTAGAGACTAATTTCTAGTCTCTATTTTATTTCTTTTTTATCCCTAAATTGTTAAATACAAGAACTAAAACTATATTTTAGTTTTCGTATTTGGCAATTTTAGACTAAAATAGAATAAAATGAATAGACTAAAAGTTAGTGCTTAGAAATCAAACAACTTCTATTTTAATTGTTAATTAATTTTGTGTTAAAATATATTAGATTTTTACTAAGTTTGTGGGTCGTTTATTAGATTTTTTCTAAAATCTAAAAGCTATAAATTATTTCTACAGAAATTGCAAGGAAACAAAGTTATACTTGTAATGTAAAATATATACAACAACCGTGGCGTATAAAATGTTACAACAACTCATATATAAGTAATACTCGCTCCATTACAAAATATAGTTTTTTGTAGCCCACTTTTTTTCGGCCACATTCATCCAAATAATAATAAATATAGAAATACATGCAAACTTCATTCACATGTTATTTAATGAGTGTATGATTAGTTTAAAATGAATTATATTTTAGGACAGAGGGTGTAGTACAGGAGTGGCTTTAGTTAGTGTAGGTAGTTGCATGCAATCTTGCACAATACATAGAGTTCTCTAAACAGTTCTCTAAATTTAGAGTACACTTATAAATCCTCTATATATAGAGTTTCTCTTACCTCTCCTCTATCCATTTTCATACTTTAAATGATAGATTTAGCAAACTAAAATATGTACAATACAATTGAGATTATGAAAAATACGTATGTACAAAAACTAAAAGTAAAATATGTTTCTAATATCGATATTTATGTATAAAGGACAAGATATAGAGGACGCTGCTGGAGATGAAGAAGATATAGAGGAAGGAATTTTTAGATGAGACTCTAAATGACAGATATATAGGATGAATATAGTGGACGCTGCTGGAGACAGTCTTAAAGCAAGTATAATAGGTGATGTATATAAGTTGTAAGAGATAACATGTTAGATTTATGGTGGCATGGAGGAAAGAGAAATGAAGAAAGAAATAAAGCGGGCTGCTCATAAACTCCAAGACATTTTGTGAGATGAAGAAATGGAGCAAGTATTAAATATATAACTTATATCATGAGAGAGATTATATGAGCATATTTTTAGCTAGCTATATATGATATGGCAACACCATAAAGCCTGTTGTGGACTATATTATTAAACTTGCTCTTAGCTTGATTGGTCGCCTCTAGCTCGTGGTTAGTCTCACCTCATGGATGGGGAGAAGAGAGATGGATAGACGACTCTGCCTGCGTGGGTGGTGACACCGAGGTCGACGCCGAGATTCGTGGCGCCGAGGATGCTATCATGTGGGTGCCACCTCGGCGCGTGGATCCGAGACCTCAGTGCCAACTAAATTAATGCTGAGACTTGTAACTTTTGTGTCAATGATAACACCATCGAGCTGAGGGTCTATTTACTAAAATGAAATCGAAAAGAACGTATTTATGAAAAACTTTCACAAAAAGGGCCAAAATAAAAAAGATAGACCCTCCTCCCTCCCGATAGAGCACCATAAGCTAGTGCTTCCCAAAATTTTAAGAGATAGTTAGTCTTCATGAAGGCGTACAAATTTTAGTGCCTCCTAAATTTTTGGTGCCCAACATACCTCTTTTCACAAGAATAAAGTTATGGGGGAGATATCCCCTGGGTTGCCGTGACCTAGATTTAGTTTGTGGGCCATTAAAGGACCTCAATCGGCCGAACAAATGGACATCATGGGCTGATCAATTGGCCCCAACCAGAAGGTGATACATAACTCAAAGACATGGACGTGAATGCTTCGTAACCAACTCCTGCGCATATAGAAGCGAAGATAAGCCAACGAAGAATCACACACTTACATGTTAGTCGGAGACGGTTCCACAAATGTAGGAGTAGCAATAGTGATCTGCTTAACCATGTAACCATAATCCCATCGAATATATAATGCGGGTTAGGGACCCCTATAAAACGATTGGATCCTCCTATAGGCACAGTGAGAGCATAGTTCTCATCTACTATATAACCTCGAACTCAAGAGCAATTCCATCTTAGCAGCACATAAGACATAGGGTATTACGCATCTCAGTAGCCCAAACCTGTATATATCATTGACTCCCAACATGCTACGCACGAACCATCGAGCTATCGTCGACTTCGTCGACCGCAAAATCATTATGTAGTATATCTCATAGTGTGTTGCTGGTGCTAAACACCGAGAAAAGCATTTGCTTCCAAAGACTCTAAACTATGAAATATTTGAACTGTTACCGGTTAGGAGCTCATATGGAGTCTTCTTGAGAAGTCGATGAAGGTAGAGCCGATTTATGGCACGACAAGTAGTGTTGACTGCTTCCACCCCAAATCGATCTGAAGTCTTGTACTTATCAAGTATGGCCTTGCCGCAACAATTAGTGTTTGATTCTTCCTTTCTATCGCACCATTTTGTTGTGGTGAATATAGAGTCGGAAATCCATGCTTGATTCCTTCTTCAAGATAGTCCATCACTTGTGTATTTTTTAATTCATTTCCATTGTCGCTCCTTATTTTCTAGATTCTCAAATTGAACTAATTTTAAGCCCTTTTCAAGAATTTCTTGAGAGTTCATTGGGTTTCACTTTTATCCTGCAAGAAAAATACCCAAGTGAAGCGTGTATAATCATATACAATAATGAGACCATACTTTTTACCATTAATGCTTAAGTAGGCCACCAGACCAAATATCCATGTGTAGGAGCTCTAATGGCCTTGACGTCGTCATGATGTTCTTGGTGGGATGATTTGACCCAACTTGCTTTCTTGCTTGGCAAGCACTGCATGGCATGTCTTTCTCAAAACAAACATTGGTTAGTCCTATGACATGGTTACCTTTTAGAAGCTTATGAAGATTCTTCGTACTAACATGGGCTTGTCAGTGGTGACATAACCATCCCATGTTAGCTTTTGCAACTAAGTATGTACAAAGTTGAGTTTTATCTTTCGTGAAATCTACTATATAAAGATTTTCCTTTAACACACCCTTAAAAGCAATTGAATCGTCATTTCTTCTAGAGACTGTCACACCCTTATCGGTAAATAAGCAATAATAACCAATTTTACCTAGTTGAGATACATTATAATCCACTAAATCAACTAAGAATACATTTGGAATAGAATGATCAGCGGTGATAGCTATCTTACCAAAAAATACCTTTTCTTGGTTACCATCACTAAATGTTACTGCATTATTTGGATCTTCATTTGCTTCATAGGATGTGAACATCTTTCCCGCCATGAGTGCCATCCCTATGGCAACGAGTAAAATACTCAATGAAAGGGAAATAGGGTTTAACCTTTTCCCATATATAATTTTGGTGGTTGAATGCCCAACACAAATAATTAGACTAACTAGTTTGCTCTAGATTATATTCCACAGGTGCATAAAGGTTCAACACAAACCAATAAAAAGATCAAGTTAGGGTTCAAAGAGAAAGGAGCAAAGAAACCCATGTGTGCCCTGGTCTGGCGCACCGGACTGTCCGGTGTGCCACCGGACTGTCCGGTGCACCAAGCGAAGCAACTGCTAACAGCGCAACGGTTGACTGCAACGGGCACCTGCAAACGCTACAGTGCGCGGACAGTTCGCGCAGAAGTCAGAGCAGCCTTCAGAGGCACACTGGATAATGAACAGTGTCTGTCCGGTGCGACACCGGACTGTCCGGTGCCACTAGAAGACAAAGGCTCCAACGGTCAACAGCGCCCGAACCCTAATAGTTGGGTGACGTGGCTGGCGCACTGGACAGTGTCTGGTGGCGCACCAAACTGTCTGGTGCGCCCATCGACAGCAGCCACCCCCAACGGTTGTTTTGGTGGTTGAGGGCTATAAATACCCCCAACCACCTCCACTCCAACAACCCAAGTATTCAACACTCTCCATTCAATACAAGAGCAAAGTGCAACACTCCAAGACACAAATCAAAGCCATCGATCCGATCAAAGTCTCCAATTCAATTCTAGTGCATTAGATCTTGTGAGAGGATCACTTGTGTTTCTTGTTGCTCTTATTTGATTGGCTTGGCTTTCTTTTCTTTCTCACTTCTTACTCTCAAGCTTTGTAAGCGAGGCAAGGGACACCAATTGTGTGGTGGTCCTTGCGGGGGTCTAAGTGACCCGTGAGATTAAGGAAGAAGCCTCACTCGGTCTAGGTGACCGTTTGAAAGAGGGAAACAGTTGAAAGAGACCCGGTCTTTGTGACCACCTTAACGGGGACTAGGTTCTTTAGAACCGAACCTCGGTAAAACAAATCACCGTGTCATCCGCTTTATTTTCTTGGTTGATTTTTTCCCCTCTCTCTCGGACTCGGATTAACGCTAACCCCGGCTTGTAGTGTGTTTAAAGTTGTAAATTTTAGTTTCCGCCTATCCACCCCCTCTAGGCGACTTTCAATTGGTATCAAAGCCTGGTACTTCATTTAGAGTCTAACCACTCGAAGTGATGTCGGGAGGATCCGCCAATAGGGAGATGGAAACGGCCACAAGCCACGAGAAGGCTCCATCAAGGGAGTCCGGCGCCAAAGGAAGGGAGGAATCACCTCCGCGCGTCAAGTCGCATCAGAGTGGCGACAAGAAGAAAAAGATGAAGAAAGTGGTCTACTACGAGACCGACTCTTCGTCGCCCTCCACCTCCGACTCCGACGCCGCGTCCGTCACTTCTAAGCGCCATGAGCGCAAGAAGTTTAGTAAGATCCCCTTACGTTATCCCCACATTTCTAAACGCACTCCTTTACTTTCCGTCCCATTAGGCACACCACTGGTTTTTGATGGTGAAGATTATTGTATGTGGAGTGATAAAATGAGGCATCACCTAACCTCAATCCACGCTAGCATATGGGACATTGTTGAGTTTGGAGCGCAGGTACCATCCATGGGGGACGAGGGCTACGACTCGGACGATGTCGCCCAAATCCGGCACTTCAACTCCCAAGCCACTACTATACTCCTCGCCTCTCTATGTCGAGAGGAGTATAATAAGGTGCAAGGGTTAAAGACGGCCAAAGAAATTTGGGATGTCCTCAAGACGGCGCATGAAGGGGACGAGGTGACCAAGATCACCAAACGGGAGACGATCGAGGGGGAGCTCGGTCGATTCATCCTCAACCAAGGAGAGGAGCCACAAGCCATGTACAACCGGCTGAAGACCTTGGTGAATCAAGTGCGCAACCTCGGGAGCACAAAATGGGATGACCATGAAATGGTCAAGGTTATTCTTAGATCACTCGTATTTCATAATCCTACTCAAGTTCAATTAATATGTGGTGATCCTAGATATAAGCTAATGTCTCCTGAGGAGGTGATAGGGATGTTTGTGAGCTTTGAACTTATGATCAAAGGCTCCAAACAAATCGTCAACTTGGAGCAAGGCGGCACCTCCACACCCGAGGTGCAACCTGTCGCATTCAAAGCGACAGAGGAGAAGAAAGAAGAGTCTACATCAAGTAGGCTCCCCATCGACGCCTCAATGCTCAACAACGAGGAGATGACGCTCATCATCAAGAGCTTCGCCAAATCCTCAAGCAAAGGAGGGGGAAATATTACAAACCCCACTCCAAGAGGGTGTGTTACAAGTGTGGTAAGCCCGGTCATTTTATTGCAAAATGTCCTATGTCTAGTGATAGTGACAGAGGCGACGACAAGAAGGGAAAGAGGAAGGAAAAGAAGAAGTACTACAAGAAGAAGGGCGGTGATGCCCACATGTGTCGGGAATGGGACTCCGGCGAGAGCTCCACCAACTCCTCCTCCGACGAGGATGTCGCCAACATCGCCGTCAACAAGGGCCTCCTCTTCCCCAACGTCGACCACAAGTGCCTCATGGCAAAGGACGGCAAAAGGAAGAAGGTAAAATCTAGAGCCTCCACCAAATTTATAACATCTAGTGATGAGGGTAGCTCTAGTGAAGATGAAGATAATTTGCTTACCCTTTTTGCCAACCTTAACATGCAACAAAAGGAAAAATTAAATGAATTAATAGGTGCTATTCATGAGAAGGATGAACTCTTGGATAGCCAAGAGGAATTCCTTATTAAGGAAAATAAAAAACATGTTAAGGTGAAAAATGCTTATGCTCAGGAGATAGAAAAATGTGAAAACTTGACTAAAGAGCTTAGCATTTGCCATGACACTATTTCTAACCTTAGAACTGAGAATGCTAGTTTAAATGCTAAGGTTGAGAAATTAAATGCTTGTAATGATTTAATTACCAATCTTAGAAATGAAAATGCTAGTTTAATTGATAAGATTGAAAAATTGAATGAATCTATTTCTAGCCTTAGGACTAAAAATGCTAGCTTAATTTCCAAGGCTAAAGATTTGAATGTTTGCAATAATTCTATTTCCTGTCTTAGAGATGAAAATGCCATGCTAAAATCTAAGATAGATGAATTAAATGTTTGCAAACCCTCTACATCTATTGTTGATCATGTTACTATTTTGTACTAGATGTAGAGATGTAAATATTGATGCTATTCATGATCACCTTGCTTTAATTAAACAACAAAATGATCATATAGCTCAATTAACTAGTAAAATCAATGAGCATGAGATAGAAAATGAAAAATTTAAATTTGCTAGAAGCATGCTCTATAATGGGAGACGCCCTGGCATCAAGGATGGCATTGGTTTCCAACAGGGAAGCAATGTCAAACTTAAAGCCCCTAAAAGATTGTCTAATTTTGTTAAGGGCAAGGCTCCCATGGTTCAGGATAACGAGGGCTATATTTTATATCCCGCTGGTTATCCCGAACACAAAATTAGGAGAATTCATGCTAAGAAGTCTCATTATGTTTCTCACCATGCTTTTATATATAAGAATGAGGCTTCTAGCTCTAGGCAATCAACCCATGTTAAATTGCCTAAAAAGAAATCTCCTACTGCATCAAATGAACCTAATATTTCATTTAAAACTTTTGATGCATCTTATGTTTTAACTAACAAATCAGGCAAAGTAGTTGCCAAATATATTGGGGGCAAACATAAGGGCTCCAAGACTTGTGTTTGGGTACCCAAGGTGCTTGTTTCTAATGTGAAAGGAACCAAGATAGTTTGGGTACCTAAGAACAAGGCCTAAATTGTTTTGCAGGTTTATGCATCCAGGGGCTCAAGTTGGATAATTGATAGCGGATGCACAAACCACATGACAGGGGAGAAAATAATGTTCTCCTCATATGAGAAAAACGAAGATCCCCAAAGAGCTATCACATTCGGGGATGGAAATCAAGGTTTGGTCAAAGGTCTTGGTAAAATTGCTATATCACCTGACCATTCCATTTCCAATGTTTTTCTCGTAGATTCTTTAGATTACAATTTGCTTTCAGTTTCTCAATTATGCAAAATGGGCTACAACTATCTTTTTACAGATGTAGGTGTTACTGTCTTTAGAAGATGTGATGATTCAGTAGCATTTAAGGGAGTATTAGAGGGTCAGCTATACTTAGTTGATTTTAATAGAGCTAAACTCAATACTTGCTTAATTGCTAAGACTAATATGGGTTGGCTCTGGCATCGCCGACTAGCCCATGTTGGGATGAAGAATCTTCACAAGCTTCTAAAGGGAGAACACATTTTGGGACTAACAAATGTTCATTTTGAGAAAGACAGGGTTTGTAGCGCATGTCAAGCAGGAAAGCAAGTTGGAACCCACCATCCACACAAAAACATCATGACAACAGACAAGCCACTGGAGTTACTCCACATGGATATATTCAGCCCGATAGCTTACATAAGCATCGATGGGAGTAAGTACTGTTTTGTAATTATGGATGATTATTCTCGCTTCACTTGGGTGTTCTTTTTGCAGGAAAAATCACAAACCCAAGAGACCTTAAAGGGATTCTTGAGACGGGCTCAAAATGAGTTCGGATTGAGAATCAAGAAAATAAGAAGCGACAACGGGACGGAATTCAAGAACTCACAAATCGAAGGCTTTCTTGAGGAAGAGGGCATCAAGCATGAGTTCTCTTCTCCCTGCACACCTCAACAAAATGGTGTAGCGAAGAGGAAGAATAGAACTCTATTGGACATGGCGAGGACCATGCTTGATGAGTACAAGACTCCGGACCGGTTTTGGGCTGAGGCGATTAACACCGCCTGCTACTCCATCAACCGGCTCTACCTTCACCGAATCCTCAATAAGACATCTTATGAACTCCTCACTGGTAAAAAGCCTAATGTTTCATATTTTAGAGTCTTTGGTAGCAAATGTTTTATTCTTATTAAAAGAGGTAGAAAATCTAAATTTGCTCCTAAGGCTGTAGAAGGCTTTTTACTTGGTTATGACTCAAACACAAGGGCATATAGAGTCTTCAACAAATCCACTGGATTAGTTGAGGTTTCTTGTGACATTGTGTTTGATGAGACTAATGGCTCCCAAGTGGAGCAAGTTGATCTTGATGAGCTAGATGATAAAGAGGCTCCATGCATCGTGCTAAGGAACATGTCCATTGGGAATGTGTGTCCTAACGAACCCAAAGAGCCAATTCAAGCCCAAGATCAACCATCATCTTCGATGCAAGCATCTCCACCAACTCAAGATGAGGATCAGGCTCAAGATGATGAAAATGAAGATCAAGAGGATGAGCCACCTCAAGAGGAGGACGATGATGAAGGGGGAGATGACAATGATCAAGACAAGGAAGATGATCAAGAAGTACAGGGTCCAAGACCGCCACACCTAAGAGCCCACCAAGCGATTCAAAGAGATCACCCCGTGAACTCAATTCTCGGTGACATTCATAAGGGGGTAACCACTCGATCTTGAGTCGCTCATTTTTGTGAACATTACCCTTTTGTGTCCTCTATTGAGCCATACAGGGTAGAGGATGCACTAAAAGATTCGGATTGGGTGTTGGCAATGCAAGAGGAGCTCAACAACTTCACGAGGAATGAGGTATGGCATTTAGTTCCATGTCCTAATCAAAATGTTGTAGGTACCAAATGGGTATTCCACAACAAGCAAGATGAACATGGTGTGGTGACAAGGAACAAAGCCCGACTTGTGGCCAAGGGATATTCACAAGTCGAAGGTTTGGATTTCGGTGAAACCTATGCACCCGTAGCTAGGCTTGAGTCAATTTGTATATTACTTGCCTATGCTACTCACCATGGCTTTAAGCTTTACCAAATGGACGTGAAAAGTACCTTCCTCAATAGACCAATCAAGGAAGAGGTCTATGTTGAGCAACCTCCCGGCTTTGAAGATAGTAAGTACCCTAACCATGTTTATAAACTCTCAAAGGCGCTTTATGGGCTCAAGCAAGCCCCAAGAGCATGGTATGAATGCCTAAGAGATTTCCTTATAACTAATGGCTTCAAAGTCAGAAAAGCCGATCCTACACTCTTTAGTAAACTATTGCAAAAGATTTGTTTGTATGCCACATTTATGTTGATGATATCATATTTAGGTCTACTAACAAAACTACTTGTGAAGAGTTTAGTAGGATCATGATTCAAAAATTCGAGATGTCTATGATGGGGGAGTTGAAGTATTTTCTAGGATTTCAAGTCAAGCAACTCCAAGAGGTGTAACACCCTGAATTTGGGGGTAGAATTTTTTCTTCTTTTCTCTCACCAAATTCGGGCGTTACTCTCTTTTCTCTTTCTTATTAAAAGAAGAGAGCTGAGTTTCGAAGTCGGAGACTTTGTCTATCTGAAAGTGTCGCCGATTAGAGGAGTCAGAAGATTCAGAGTGAAAGGCAAGCTAGCACCCCGCTACATTGGTCCGTACCAAATTCTCTCAAGGCGTGGAGAAGTGGCCTATCAGCTCAGTTTGCCAGAGAATTTGTCAGCTGTGCATGATGTCTTTCATGTGTCTTAGTTGAAGAAGTGCTTGCGTGTGCCAGAAGAGCAGTTGCCAGTGGAAGGTCTTGAAGTCCAAGAGGACTTGACCTACGTTGAGAAGCCAGTGCAAATCCTTGAGGTTGCAGACCGAGTCACCCGAAGGAAGACCATCAGAATGTGCAAAGTTAGATGGAATCACCACTCTGAGGAAGAAGCAACCTGGAAGCGTGAAGATGATCTGATGGCTAAATACCCTGAGCTCTTTGCTAGCCAACCCTGAATCTCGAGGGCGAGATTCTTTTAAGGGGGATAGGTTTGTAACGCCCTGAATTTGGGGGTAGAATTTTTTCTTCTTTTCTCTCACCAAATTCGGGCGTTACTCTCTTTTCTCTTTCTTGTTTCGCTCCTCCTTCCCAATTTCAAACCAGTATAGCGACAGGTGTCCGTGTCGTGTATAAACCAAAACCTAAGTGTCATGGGTGTTGCATCATGCCGAAGCATATTTCTTTGTCTGATGTGGAGTGTTCGTCTCGTTCCGTTCCGGATTTCGATTCGCGATTTAATTCCATTTAGTGGTCCGCGCTCGTCGTGGGTTTTCGATCCGCGAAGTGGCCCAGCCCAGCCCAGCCCTGCCCGGCCCGGTCCGGCCCGGCCCTGCGCGCCCCTAGCGCCCAAACCCCCATGCGCCCCCCTTCTCCCTCTCTCTCTCATTTGGATCTCCCGCGCAACAACCTCTCCTCTCCCTCTTCCACCTCTCTCTCCCCGTGGTGCCCTAGGATTTGGAGACGGCGATCACCAGATTTTGGACCCCGAGGTGAGCTCCCCTCCCCTCCCCTTCCCTTCTCCCTCTCCCTCCTCTTCTTCCCCCCTGCGCGCGGCGGCGCGGCCCCCACCCCGGCCTGCGGCGGCGCCCCTGCCCGCCCCTCCCCGGTCCCGCGCGGCGGCGCTCGGCCCCTCCCCCTCCCTCCCCGGCGGCGCTCGGCCCCGCCCCGGCCTCCCCGACGGCGCTCGGCCCCCCCCGCTCGGCCCCTCCCCCTCCCTCTCCGGCGGCGCTCGGCCCCCGCTCGGCCCCTCCCCCTCCCTCCCCGGCGGCGCTCGGCCCCCGCCCGGCCTCCCCTCGCGGCGGCGCGGCCCCGCCCCCTGCCCCTCCCCGGCGCGGCGGCGCCCGCCCCTGCCCCAGCCCCTGCGCGTGGCGCTCGCCCGCCCCGCCCCTCGGCTCGGCCGGCCGTGGTGGCCCGGCGCCCTCCCGCGGCACGGCGAGCCCCGCTCGCCCGCGCGCGCCCGCCCCCGGCTCGGCCGCCCGCCTCTCGGCGAGCTCGGCCGTCCCTGGCCGGTTCAACCGCCCCGGCCCCGGCCCGGTCGCCCCGCCCCCGTCCCGGCCTCGCCCGACCGTGTCCTCGCTCGCCCGCGCTCGCGATGATTATTTGTTAGTCGATAGTTAATGTCAAACTCCATTAGTTAGCGTGCTGCGTCGCGCGCTTCGCCGCGCGACAGATTTGTCTAATTTCAGATTCTATCTGTGTGTTGCGTCGTGCGCTTCGTCGCGCGACGATCCATTTTAATTTCAGGTTGTTTAAGGTGTAACGCCGCGTGTGTATTCACGCGACGTTCCACTTTGGACTCAGTTTAGTCGACGTATGCCGTCGTGCGTTTCGTCGCGCGACGCTTAACGTCTCCTCATAACTAAGGCGAAGTGTCTCGTTGCGTGCTCGGTCGCGCGACGAGTCGTTAACTTCTTAATTTGTTTTAGAGTGCTATGTCGCGCGTCTCGCCGCGCGACCATCCTTTTTATTTAACTCCACCTGCTTATAATGATTAGACATGAAACATGACTTTACTTTACGCTAAACATAGTGTCTACATTAAATTTCCTTCCATTAGGCGAGTGGTTAATTTATAATCATGTAACGTGATCGTTTCTCGACTGTCTTTTCCTCTTTCTCTCTTAACCGTACTCGCGAGCCCGCGTGGAACGTCTGTTTACTTATTGCATTCTATTGTATGGTGTACTGTTCTTTTGTATTAAATATGTGGATGTATGTATGTTTGCAATCGCATAGAGAACGATCCGGTTGAAGAGCCCGAGGAACCCGCAGGAGAAGCCCCTGAGCAGCAAGCGGTTGGTGGAGGCAAGTGTCCCTTGACCTATCTCTGTCCTATTCATTCTTTAATTCACCTCCCGCTTTACACATTTATGCCTAAGGATTGACTAGCTTTTTGTTATCCCTGTCCTTGTTTACCTATTTGGGTTGGATTATTATTATTTAGCTTTATGCTATTGCTCAACTCTAATTAATGAACATGATGAGATTATCTATGATACGTTGTTTTCCCCTTTCTTATGTTGATGTTATACTTGTGGTCTTCAAGGGGGCTCGAGCGGTTTCTCGAGTGCCTCTCCGTAAGGACCTGTTCTATGGATGACCGCCCGGGAAAACAGTGCAACCATGAGGGTGGAATGGGGTGCCCTTAGCTGAATAATTAGAGGATCTGGGGTGTAGTTCGCTTCGCCGTCGTGCCGTCAATGGGGCTCGGTGTATGCGGCTCGCTCTGCCAAGGTTGATTCGTCCCTTGGGGAGGAGTGCGGTACATTTAGGAAACCTAACGGGCGGCTACAGCCCCGGGGAATCTTTGTAAAGGCTACGTAGTGAAACCCTGCCTATTCACCTTGGTAGTGTTTAAGGGTTTGATCGGCCCGAGGCAAGAGGGAATCATGGCTTGTGGGTAAAGTGCACAACCTCTGCAGAGTGTTTGAAAACTGATATATCAGCCGTGCTCGCGGTTATGAGCGGCCAAGGGAGCTCCAGTGATTAGTGGTACTTGATCAGAGATACTTTGGTACCGGTGGCTATGAGATCGATGGTTTTGGTTATGACTATGGTGCTGGTAAGTGGTACTCTTTCCGTTTGGAAAGGGTACATCGGGCTAATAACTTGGGTTAATGCTAAAACTTGGCTTTCTCTACTAGTAATAATAATCTGACCAACTAAAAGCAACTGCTTGACTTATCCCCACATAAAGCTAGTCCACTACAGCCAAACAGGATACTTGCTGAGTATGTTGATGTGTACTCACCATTGCTCTACACACCAAACCCCCCCATCCCCAGGTTGTCAGCATTGCAACCACTGCTCAGGCGAAGATGAAGCTGTGGAAGGAGACTTCCAGGAGTTCCAAGACTACGACGAGTTCTAGGCGTGGGTTAGCGGCAACCCCCAGTCGGCTGCCTGTGAAGGCCGCGTTTATCTACGTTTCTTTTCCGCACTTTGATTTATTGTAAGAACTATATGGACGTCTCAGACGTATGATGTAATCGACTATTATTTCCCTTTTAATACTATTTTGAGCACTGTGTGATGATGTCCATGTTATGTAACTGCTGTGTACGTGAATAACTGATCCTGGCACGTACATGGTTCGCATTCGGTTTGCCTTCTAAAACCGGGTGTGACATAAGTGGTATCAGAGCCGTGCTGACTGTAGGACCGCTAACCTAGAATAGAATGGTCGTTCTAAGGATTATAGACCTCTGTCCCTGCCTTGACTTTGATATCCCTTCAAAAGTTGGTCATACCGACCAAAACCTATGTTCTACTATATATTATACCTTGCTGAAAATTATGTTTTATTCTAATCCTTCATTTATTTATGATTCATTACTTGCTGGTCATATTGATTCTGTTCTCACCCTTTTGCTTGCGATGTCTTTTGTAGATGGCTCGACTTAGACACACTGCATGAAAGTCTGTCATCCCCTTCTTACCCTCCCGTCTTGCTGAGCGTCCGCTTCGCCGTCCCGTGGCCGGACAGTCCAGCCACTTGGAGAGACTGCACCACCGCCTGCATGAGGAGCAGGAACGTCGACGACAGGAGCAGCAGGGCTCTTCCTTCTCGCTCCAGCAGGAGATAGAGTCCGTGAGGAGCTGCTCCCCTGTGCTTCCTCTGGAGGCGCCCCCTGCACCACCACTGGGCGTCCCAGCTTCTGGAGTAGCTGCTGGAGGAGACCCAGACGACGGAGGTGGTGACGACAGCTCGAGCCACGACACCGACTTCTCTGCTAACCATGAGCCAGAAGGATGGGTTGCTCGACCCGTCACTCGCGACGCTGCTCGCGGGTGTCACTTCCACGATGTGCTCGACACCCTGCTACTTCGGGCACTTAACCGGCGTACTTGGTCCATCGAGTATCGCTGTGTGGTCTACCAGCATAGTCGCGGGGTCTACCCGGACCGCTGGGAGGCAACCTGCTTGGTGCGCCGTCCGGAGAACAGTCTCCAGGGTGCGGAGGCCTGCTCAGAGCACTATTCTATCTCTAAGCGGGACTCAGCTGAGGCAGCCATGCAAGATGCTGCACGGCGTGCGCTTTCGCACTACTGCTCGGTTCTCGGTGGGGTAACTGACGGTCTTGACCTGAAGTATTACCCCCACCGTCCATCTGGCAGCACAGGAGGCGTGATTGTCTCACCTGTCGGTGAGGGCAATCCTAGGTTGAGCAGCACAGTCAACCTAGCCGCCGTGCTAAACACGGAGCTGGACCATGCACTAGACGAGCTGAGTAGGGCTCGTGCTGAGATCGCCCTGCTGCGGGCTGAGTGCGCGGAACGTCGTCACCTGGACGATGGTTCTCCCGCTCCCGTCGGGACTCAGCACCCGTACCGCTAACCTCGGCGTGGACACCAGTCTTATGGCAATCCCGACTGCAAGACCAAGATAAATCTAGAACCATAGATCGTTAGAGTTGGATCTCGTAATTAATACAAAATATATATACATAGAAGCTTCAGTCTTAGCGTTAGTCTCGCTCTTAGTTAGTCTTAGTTAGACAGGGTAGTTTGCTATATCTTGTGCATTTATGTTTGTCATGATGAACTATGTTTGGTTTGGATCTTTGTAATGACTGTCACCAGAGTGTGGGCATCCCCTGCATTTTGGTTTACCTATTATGTTAATAGAGTTAGTTATATAGTTGGGAAACCTTTTATTCCACTTTCCTCTTTATCTGAGAAGCTGTGAGGTCTGTGTTGGAGATCAGTGAAGATGCTCATCTGTTCAGTGCTGTTGAAGAATTCTATACTCTTTTCTTATGCTGCAAGATTTGCCAGATCAGTTCTGATGTGTGGTTGCATTCTGCAGATGTCAGAGAACAGGCGCAGAGGAGGAAGGCGTGCTCAGCAGGAGCGAGCCGCTCAACAGGAAGAGGTGCCCCAGCAGCAGCACCTGCCGCCCTCGCCCCCGATGTCCATCGAGCAGATGTTTCTGATGCAGACTCAGGCAATTCAAGCCATCGGTCAGACCTTGGCCGCCATTCAGCAGCAGCAGCAACAATAGCAGCAGGCCCCACCTCAGCCTCAGCCTCAGATGCCTAGAGACAAGCGTGCTGAATTCATGAGAGGTCATCCACCAACGTTCGCTCATTCTTCTGACCCCATGGATGCTGAAGACTGGCTGCGCACTGTGGAGCGGGAGTTGCATACCGCTCAGTGCGATGACAGGGAGAAAGTCTTGTATGGTCCCCGTCTGTTGAGAGGAGCAGCCCAATCATGGTGGGAGTCTTACCTCGCCACCCATGCCCACCCTGACGCCATCACCTGGGAAGAGTTCAGAGGAAGCTTTCGTCAGTACCATGTGCCCGCAGGTCTGATGACAGTGAAGGAGGAGTTCCTGGCCCTCAAGCAAGGGCCATTGTCTGTCAGTGAGTACCGAGACAGGTTTCTGCAATTGTCTCGCTATGCTCCTGAAGATGTCAACACCGACGCCAAGCGGCAGTACCGTTTCCTGAGAGGCTTGGTTGACCCTCTTCAGTATCAGCTGATGAATCACACCTTCCCGACATTCCAGCACCTGATTGACAGAGCAATCATGACAGAGAGGAAGCGTAAGGAGATGGAGGATCGTAAGCGCAAGATCAGTGGACCCCAGCCTGGAAGCAGCAACCGCCCTCGTTTCTCAGGCAATCAGCCTCAGCAGTTCAGACAGAACCAGCGTCCACCTCAGCAACATTAGTAGTTCCAAAGGCAGTATCCTCAGCACCAGTACCAGAACCGTCAGAACAATCAGTCAGGAGGTCAGTTTCAGAGGCAGAATCAGCAAGCACCTCGTCTTCCTGCCCCAGCAAACCAGCAGAACAATCAGGTAGCACCAGCTCAGGTCGGAAACAGGGCATGTTTCCACTATGGAGAGCAAGGCCACTGGGTGATGCAATGTCCGAAGAAGGCAGCCCAGCAGCAGTCAGGCCCCAATGCCCCAGCAAAGCAGAATGTGCCTCAGCCTAGAGCAGGCAATCGCCCTCAGCCGCGCTATAATCATGGAAGGCTGAACCACTTGGAGGCTGAAGCAGTTCGGGAGACCCCCGGCATGATAGTAGGTATGTTCCCAGTCGACGCCCATATTGCAGAAGTGTTATTTGATACTGGAGCAACGCATTCTTTCATTACTGCATCATGGGTAGAAGCACATAATCTTCCAATTACTACCATGTCAACCCCCATTCAAATTGACTCAGCCGGTGGTAGAATTCGAGCCGATAGCATTTGTTTGAACGTAAGTGTGGAAATAAGGGGGATAGCGTTTCCCGCCAACCTTATAGTAATGGGTACTCAGGGAATAGATGTCATCCTAGGGATGAATTGGCTAGATAAGTATCAGGCAGTTATCAGTTGTGATAAGAGGACAATCAAGTTGGTGTCCCCACTAGGAGAGGAAGTGGTGACCGAGTTAGTCCCGCCTGAGCCAAAGAAAGGAAGTTGTTATCAGATGACCGTTGATAGCAGTGAAGCAGACCCAATTGAGAGTATCAAGGTAGTGTCTGAGTTCCCGGATGTGTTTCCAAAGGACTTACCGGGTATGCCACCAGAGCGGAAAGTTGAGTTTGCCATAGAGCTTCTTCCTGGAACCGCCCCCATCTTTAAGAGAGCTTACAGAATATCTGGACTAGAGTTGGTTGAGCTTAAGGAGCAGATTGATGAACTGTCAGAGAAAGGTTACATTCGGCCAAGCACCTCGCCTTGGGCCGCTCCTGTCTTGTTCGTGGAAAAGAAAGATGGCACCAAGAGAATGTGTATTGATTACCGAGCTTTGAATGAGGTCACGATCAAGAACAAGTATCCCTTGCCCAGAATAGAAGATCTGTTCGACCAATTGAGAGGAGCCAGTGTGTTCTCCAAGATTGACCTGAGGTCAGGTTATCATCAGCTCAGGATCCGACCTTCGGACATTCCGAAGACGGCATTTATTACCAAGTATGGTTTGTATGAGTTCACAGTGATGTCTTTTGGTTTGACCAATGCACCAGCCTTTTTCATGAACTTGATGAATAGTGTATTCATGGATTATCTCGATAAGTTTGTGGTGGTATTCATTGATGACATTCTGGTTTATTCTCAAAGTGAAGAAGAGCATGCAGATCATTTGAAGATGGTGTTGCAGAGATTGCGAGAGCACCAGTTGTATGCAAAGTTGAGCAAGTGTGAATTCTGGATCAATGAAGTCCTGTTCTTGGGTCACATAATCAACAAAGAAGGATTGGCTGTGGATCCGAAGAAAGTGGAAGACATTCTGAACTGGAAAGCGCCAACAGATGCCCGAGGAATCAAGAGTTTCATTGGAATGGTCGGATATTATCGGCGATTCATTGAAGGGTTTTCAAAGATTGCGAAACCAATGATAGCGTTGCTAGGCAACAAAGTTGAGTTCAAGTGGACCCAGAAATGCCAAGAGGCCTTTGAAGCGCTGAAAGAGAAGTTGACTACAGCGCCTGTCCTAGTCTTGCCTGATGTGCACAAGCCCTTCTCGGTGTATTGTGATGCTTGTTACACAGGTTTGGGATGTGTGTTGATGCAAGAGGGAAGAGTTGTGGCCTACTCGTCCCGACAGCTGAAGGTTCATGAGAAGAAGTACCCAATCCATGATCTAGAGTTGGCAGCAGTGGTTCACGCACTGAAGACATGGAGGCACTACCTGTATGGACAGAAATGCGATGTTTACACAGATCATAAGAGTCTGAAGTACATATTCACTCAGTCAGAGTTGAATATGAGGCAGCGAAGATGGTTAGAGTTGATCAAAGACTATGAGTTGGAGATTCACTACCATCCAGGCAAAGCAAACGTAGTGGCAGATGCGTTAAGCAGAAAGAGTCAAGTCAATCTGATGGTCGCTCATCCGATGCCTTATGAGTTGGCCAAGGAGTTTGACAGGTTGAGTCTCGGATTTCTGAACAATTCGCGAGGAGTCACAGTTGAGTTGGAACCTACCTTAGAGCGCGAAATCAAAGAAGCGCAGAAGAATGATGAGAAGATCAGTGAGATCCGGCGACTGATTCTAGGTGGCAGAGGCAAAGATTTTCGAGAAGATGCAGAAGGCGTGATATGGTTCAAAGACCGCTTGTGTGTTCCCAATGTCCAGTCTATTCGGGAGTTGATCCTTAAGGAAGCTCATGAGACAGCCTATTCGATTCACCCTGGCAGTGAGAAGATGTATCAGGATCTGAAGAAGAAATTCTGGTGGTACGGAATAAAGAGGGAAATCGCAGAGCATGTGGCTATGTGCGATAGTTGTCGAAGAATTAAGGCAGAGCACCAGAGACCTGCTGGATTGTTGCAACCGTTGCAGATCCCTCAGTGGAAATGGGACGAAATCGCTATGGATTTCATAGTCGGATTGCCTCGCACTCGAGCCGGCTACGATTCCATTTGGGTAGTAGTGGACCGCTTGACCAAGTCAGCCCACTTCATACCTGTCAAGACCAACTATAGCAGTGCAGTATTGGCAGAGTTGTACATGTCTCGGATCGTTTGTCTCCATGGTGTGCCAAAGAAGATAGTGTCAGACAGAGGAACGCAGTTCACCTCTCATTTCTGGCAGCAGTTGCATGAAGCCTTGGGCACGCATCTGAATTTCAGTTCAGCTTATCATCCGCAGACAGATGGTCAGACCGAGAGGACCAACCAAATTCTTGAAGACATGTTGAGAGCCTGTGCGTTGCAAGATCAGTCCGGATGGGACAAGCGATTGCCCTATGCAGAGTTTTCCTATAACAACAGTTACCAGGCCAGTTTGAAGATGTCACCCTTTCAAGCGCTCTATGGAAGGAGTTGTAGAACTCCGTTGCAATGGGATCAGCCTGGAGAGAAGCAAGTGTTTGGGCCAGACATTCTACTTGAAGCTGAAGAGAACATCAAGATGGTCCGAGAAAATCTGAAGATAGCGCAGTCAAGACAGCGAAGCTATGCAGACACAAGAAGAAGAGAGCTGAGTTTCGAAGTCGGAGACTTTGTCTATCTGAAAGTGTCGCCGATCAGAGGAGTCAGAAGATTCGGAGTGAAAGGCAAGCTAGCACCCCCGCTACATTGGTCCGTACCAAATTCTCTCAAGGCGTGGAGAAGTGGCCTATCAGCTCAGTTTGCCAGAGAATTTGTCAGCTGTGCATGATGTCTTTCATGTGTCTCAATTGAAGAAGTGCTTGCGTGTGCCAGAAGAGCAGTTGCTAGTGGAAGGTCTTGAAGTCCAAGAGGACTTGACTTACGTTGAGAAGCCAGTGCAAATCCTTGAGGATGCAGACCGAGTCACCCGAAGGAAGACCATCAGAATGTGCAAAGTCAGATGGAATCACCACTCTGAGGAAGAAGCAACCTGGGAGCGTGAAGATGATCTGATGGCTAAATACCCTGAGCTCTTTGCTAGCCAACCCTGAATCTCGAGGGCGAGATTCTTTTAAGGGGGATAGGTTTGTAACGCCCTGAATTTGGGGGTAGAATTTTTTCTTCTTTTCTCTCACCAAATTCGGGCGTTACCCTCTTTTCTCTTTCTTGTTTCGCTCCTCCTTCCCAATTTCAAACCAGTATAGCGACAGGTGTCCGTGTCATGTATAAACCAAAACCTAAGTGTCATGGGTGTTGCATCATGCCGAAGCACATTTCTTTGTCTGATGTGGAGTGTTCGTCTCGTTCCGTTCCAGATTTCGATTCGCGATTTAATTCCATTTAGTGGTCCGCGCTCGTCGTGGTTTTCGATCCGCGAAGTGGCCCGGCCCAGCCCAGCCCAGCCCTGCCCGGCCCGGTCCGGCCCGGCCCTGCGCGCCCCTGGCGCCCAAACCCCCATGCGCCCCCCCCCCCTTCTCCCTCTCTCTCTCATTTGGATCTCCCGCGCAACAACCTCTCCTCTCCCTCTTCCACCTCTCTCTCCCCGTGGTGCCCTAGGATTTGGAGACAGCGATCACCGGATTTTGGACCCCGAGGTGAGCTCCCCTCTCCTCCCCTTCCCTTCTCCCTCTCCCTCCTCTTCCCCCCCCCCCCCCGCGCCCCCGCCCTTCCCCCCTGCGCGCGGCGGCGCGACCCCCGCTCGGCCTCCTCGGCGCGGCGGCGCGGTCCCCCACCCCGGCCCGCGGCGGCGCCCCTGCCCGCCCCTCCCCGGTCCCGCGCGGCGGCGCTCGGCCCCTCCCCCTCCCTCCCCGGCGACGCTCGACCCCGCCCCGGCCTCCCCGGCGGCGCTCGGCCCCCGCTCGGCCCCTCCCCCTCCCTCCCCGGCGGCGCTCGGCCCTCGCCCGGCCTCCCCTCGCGGCGGCGCGGCCCCGCCCCCTGCCCCTCTCCGGCGCGGCGGCGCCCGCCCCGCCCCTCGGCTCGGCCGGCCGTGGTGGCCCGGCGCCCTCCCGCGGCGCGGTGAGCCCCGCTCGCCCGCGCGCGCCCGCCCCCGGCTCGGCCGCCCGCCTCTCGGCGAGCTCGGCCGCCCCTGGCCGGTTCAACCGCCCCCCCCTGGCCGGTTCAACCGCCCCGGCCCCGGCCCGGTCGCCCCGCCCCCGTCCCGGCCTCGCGCGACCGTGTCCTCGCTCGCCCCGCGCTCGCGATGATTATTTGTTAGTCGATAGTTAATGTCAAACTCCATTAGTTAGCGTGCTGCGTCGCACGCTTCGCCGCGCGACGGATTTGTCTAATTTCAGATTCTATCTGTGTGTTGCGTCGTGCGCTTCGTCGCGCGACGATCCATTTTAATTTCAGGTTGTTTAAGGTGTAACGCCGCGTGTGTATTCACGCGACGTTCCACTTTGGACTCAGTTTAGTCGACGTATGCCGTCGTGCGTTTCGTCGCGCGACGCTTAACGTCTCCTCATAACTAAGGCGAAGTGTCTCGTTGCGTGCTCGGTCGCGCGACGAGTCGTTAACTTCTTAATTTGTTTTAGAGTGCTATGTCGCGCGTCTCGCCGCGCGACCATCCTTTTTATTTAACTCCACCTGCTTATAATGATTAGACATGAAACATGACTTTACTTTACGCTAAACATAGTGTCTACATTAAATTTCCTTCCATTAGGCGAGTGGTTAATTTATAATCATGTAACGTGATCGTTTCTCGACTGTCTTTTCCTCTTTCTCTCTTAACCGTACTCGCGAGCCCGCGTGGAACGTCTGTTTACTTATTGCATTCTATTGTATGGTGTACTGTTCTTTTGTATTAAATATGTGGATGTATGTATGTTTGCAATCGCATAGAGAACGATCCGGTTGAAGAGCCCGAGGAACCCACAGGAGAAGCCCGTGAGCAGCAAGCGGTTGGTGGAGGCAAGTGTCCCTTGACCTATCTCTGTCCTATTCATTCTTTAATTCACCTCCCGCTTTACACATTTATGCCTAAGGATTGACTAGCTTTTTGTTATCTCTGTCCTTGTTTACCTATTTGGGTTGGATTATTATTATTTAGCTTTATGCTATTGCTCAACTCTAATTAATGAACATGATGAGATTATCTATGATACGCTGTTTTCCCCTTTCTTATGTTGATGTTATACTTGTGGTCTTCAAGGGGGCTCGAGCGGTTTCTCGAGTGCCTCTCCGTAAGGACCTGTTCTATGGATGACCGCCCGGGAAAACAGTGCAACCATGAGGGTGGAATGGGGTGCCCTTAGCTGAATAATTAGAGGATCCGGGGTGTAGTTCGCTTCGCCGTCGTGCCGTCAATGGGGCTCGGTGTATGCGGCTCGCTCTGCCAAGGTTGATTCGTCCCTTGGGGAGGAGTGCGGTACATTTAGGAAACCTAACGGGCGGCTACAGCCCCGGGGAATCTTTGTAAAGGCTACGTAGTGAAACCCTGCCTATTCACCTTGGTAGTGTTTAAGGGTTTGATCGGCCCGAGGCAAGAGGGAATCACGGCTTGTGGGTAAAGTGCACAACCTCTGCAGAGTGTTTGAAAAACTGATATATCAGCCGTGCTCGCGGTTATGAGCGACCAAGGGAGCTCCAGTGATTAGTGGTACTTGATCAGAGATACTTTGGTTCCGGTGGCTATGAGATCGATGGTTTTGGTTATGACTATGGTGCTGGTAAGTGGTACTCTTTCCGTTTGGAAAGGGTACATCGGGCTAATAACTTGGGTTAATGCTAAAACTTGGCTTTCTCTACTAGTAATAATAATTTGACCAACTAAAAGCAACTGCTTGACTTATCCCCACATAAAGCTAGTCCACTACAGCCAAACAGGATACTTGCTGAGTATGTTGATGTGTACTCACCCTTGCTCTACACACCAAACCCCCCCCCCCATCCCCAGGTTGTCAGCATTGCAACCACTGCTCAGGCGAAGATGAAGCTGTGGAAGGAGACTTCCAGGAGTTCCAAGACTACGACGAGTTCTAGGCGTGGGTTAGCGGCAACCCCCAGTCGGCTGCCTGTGAAGGCCACGTTTATCTACGTTTCTTTTCCGCACTTTGATTTATTGTAAGAACTATATGGACGTCTCAGACGTATGATGTAATCGACTATTATTTCCCTTTTAATACTATTTTGAGCACTGTGTGATGATGTCCATGTTATGTAACTGCTGTGTACGTGAATAACTGATCCTGGCACGTACATGGTTCGCATTCGGTTTGCCTTCTAAAACCGGGTGTGACAAGAGGGCACCTTCATCAGCCAAACAAAGTATATTCAAGACATACTCAACAAGTTTGGAATGAAGGATGCCAAGCCCATCAAGACACCCATGGGAACAAATGGGCATCTCGACCTTGACACGGGAGGTAAATCCGTAGATCAAAAGGTATACCGGTCGATGATAGGATCTTTACTCTATTTATGTGCATCTCGACCGAATATTATGCTTTCCGTATGCATGTGTGCAAGGTTCCAAGCCGATCCTAAGGAAGTTCACCTTAGGGCCGTGAAAAAAAATCATGAGATATTTAGTTTATACTGCTAAGTTTGGACTTTGGTACCCCAAGGGATCCGCTTTTGATTTAATAGGATATTCAGATGTCGATTGGGCTGGGTGTAAAATTGATAGGAAGAGTACATCAGGGACTTGTCAGTTTCTAGGAAGATCCCTGGTGTCTTGGGCTTCAAAGAAACAAAACTCAGTAGCTCTTTCTACCGCCGAAGCACATAGACATTCGGTATCACTTTTTGAGGGATCACCAACAAAGGGGGGATATCGAGATAGCTTATGTTAGCACCAAAGAACAATTAGTCGATATCTTCACCAAGCCATTAGATGAGGAAACTTTTAGCAAAATTAGGAATGAGCTAAACATTCTTGATTCTCGGAATTTTGATTGAAACATTGCACACCTAGCTCATTCATATAACTTTGATCATATCTCTTTCATGACTACGACTAATGTGTTTTCAAGTGTATTTCTATACTAAGTCGTAGATTGAAAGGGAAATGGAGTACTCGATGAAGACAAGGCTTCCACTCCACTCTACCGGTATCTTTTATCCTTCGTCGATTACTCCGCACTCCAAATCGGTATAATCCTTCACTCTTATTTACTTGTACCAATGAGGAGAAAGTTTACAAGGACTCACCAAGTCTCCGTTTTGGCGATTCATGCTAAAGGGGGAGAGAGTATTAGCCCAAAGCAAAAGGACAGCACCACTACCTTTCGAAAATTTTTAATTGATATATTTTGGTATGTTTACTTTGAAAATTGATATCTATTAAAACCCTCTTGAAAACTAAGAGGAGAATTTGATTCAGGGGGAGTTTTGTTTAAGTCAAAAGGAAAAGCATTTGAAACAGGGGGAGAAATTTTCAAATCTTGAAAAATGCTTCTCGAAATCTTACTCATATACCTTTGACTATTTGCAAAAAGACTTTGAAAAGATTTTCCAAAAGAATTTGCAAAAACAAAACAAGTGGTGCAAGCGTGGTCCAAAATATTAAATAGAAGAAAGCAAACCATGCATATTTAGTGAAACTATAAATTGGTTTAATTCCAAGTAACCTATGCACTTACCTTATGCAAACTAGTTCAATTATGCACTTATATATTTGCTTTGGTTTCTGTTGGCATCAATCACCAAAAAGGGGGAGACTGAAAGGGAAATAGGGTTTAACCTTTTCCCATATATAATTTTGGTGGTTGAATGCCCAACACAAATAATTGCACTAACTAGTTTGCTCTAGATTATATTCCACAGGTGCATATAGGTTCAACACAAACCAATAAAAGATAAAGTTAGGGTTCAAAGAGAAAGGAGCAAAGAAACCCAAGTGTGCCCTGGTCTGGCGCACATGACAGTGTCCGGTGCACCAGGACCGTACAACTCTGAACTAGCCACCTTCGGGTTTCTCCAGCGCCACTCCTCTATAATTCACCGGACTGTCCGGTGCACCAAGCGAAGCAACGGCTAATAGTGCAACGGTCGACTGCAACAGACACCTGCAAACGCTACAGTGCGCGGACAGTTCGCGCAGAAGTCAGAGCAGCCATCAGAGGCGCATCGGACAATGAAAAGTGTCTGTCCGGTGGGTGCCACTAGAAGACAAAGGCTCCAACGGTCGACAGCGCCCGAACCCTAACGGTTGGGTGACGTGGCTGGCGCACCGGACAGTGTCTGGTGGCGCACCGGACTGTCCGGTGCGCCCATCGACAGCAGCCACCCCTAACGGTTGTTTTGGTGGTTGAGGGCTATAAATACCCCCAACCACCTCCACTCCAACAACCCAAGCATTCAACACTCTCCATTCAATACAAGAGCAAAGTGCAACACTACAAGACACAAATCAAAGCCACCGTTCTGATCAAAGTCTCCAATTCAATTCTAGTGCATTAGGACTTGTGAGAGGATCACTTGTGTTTCTTGTTGCTCTTATTTGCTTGGCTTGGCTTTCTTTTCTTTCTCACTTCTTACTCTCAAGCTTTGTAAGCGAGGCAAGGGACACCAATTGTGTGGTGGTCCTTGTGGGGTCTAAGTGACCTATGAGATTAAGGAAGAAGCCTCACTCGATCTAGGTGACCGTTTGAAAGAGGGAAAGGGTTGAAAGAGACCCGGTCTTTGTGACCACCTCAACGGGGACTAGGTTCTGTAGAACCGAACCTCGGTAAAACAAATCACCATGTCATCCACTTTATTTTCTTGGTTGATTTGTTTTCCCCTCTCTCCCGGACTCGGATTTTATTCTAACGCTAACCTCGGCTTGTAGTGTGTTTAAAGTTGTAAATTTCAGTTTCCACCTATCCACCCCCCTCTAGGCGACTTTCACTCAAGGTTACTCATGTCACATAACTCCGCCCACAAGCAAAACTCTATACCCGCGCCCGTGCCCGTTACCCACGATGAGTGTCGTCTTGTGCCCACGTCTGTTATCAGCGGGCATGCTGAAGCGCCCCAGATCCTCTAGGACTCAAATGTGATACAATTACTAGTCCGAGGAGGCTAGTAAACACATTTATACATCAGATGATTCTAGATCTGCTTAAACGAGACAAACCTATAAAGGTGGTGATCAACTTTAAGAGTTGGTCCACAACTCGGGACATATCATCAGAGTGGGGCTGAAGCAGCCCGATATACGCAGCGAAGCAAATCAGCGGTTCCAACAGCCATAGGCAAGGTTGGGAACAGTCGTAACTCTTACTCGATCTCCTTTTTCTGAAAAACAACAAATAAGCAAGGGTGAGTACAAACGTACTCAGCAGCCCACCTTCACCCGCGGAATGGGGAAATCAGATATAATGCATGCAATATGTGGAGCTTAGGATATTTTGCAAAAACAACAATATTTTATGCAGGGTTGTTTTGTAAAACATTTTGTATTTTTCAAAGCGCATCCTCTCCCAAAGGAGTAGGAAGTTTTTCAGTATAGAACAAAATCCCCTGGACCAAACCGTCTAGGTATCTCAGCAGTTTCCCACTGGTTTTTCATTTTCAAAAACAGCTACTGGACTTCCCGTCCACCATAGCTCACGGCTCAACCGCTGGACCTTTTAAAAACCACCTTTCTCAAATGCACCCTTTTTTTGAAAACAAAACACTAATTGCCATACCACACTAGACTCGTCCATTCCTGTGGACACAAACTATTCGAATAGGTTTGAACTCTGCGCAGAGGGGTACACTTTACCCACTAGTCCGGTTCCTGCGATCTCACCGTCGTGAGATCCAAATGTCGAATCTCTTTCTTTCCTCGCACGTCCTTACCTTAACAGTTATACCGGAAGGAGTCAGGCCACCGCCATGTCCAAACCGGACAAAACATTCCCCCTCCTTATCCTCCCGGTGCTCCCCAGCCTTCATAACCCTAGGGTTTGGACCATATGAGTTCAGATTGAGTGACTGCCCATACAGTCTCGAGTGGTTGTACTTGTCATGAATACAAGTAGTGAAGGATGACAAATTGGTTCTTATATGAGAGGACAATCCTTCTGCTCACACCTAACCCGGCTGAGCCATCACCTTAGGCCCTCCCCTAAACCAGGGAGTCCCTGATCATCCATACTCAAAGGTGATAAGGGTGAAAACCCTTCATCATACACATTTTGAAAAGCATTTTCTTTTGAAAACTCACACCTTTTCTCAAATCATTTGTAACAAATATATCAAGGATTGATTGCGGCAAGTGGCTGGGTGGCCATAATAACTTGTCTCATATCATGCATACAATAACAGGCTGAGGGTTGTGGTTGAAAAATCATAGGTAATTTATGCATCAAAGGGATCCAGTGAGCTTGCCATGCTTATCCGGCGAAGGGGGAAGGGAAGCTCGCGGAACTGGCTTCTAGCTCCACTGCCTGGCATAGACTTGCAGATCTGGCCTCCACGAGACGGCACGAACGCTCCGATAACTATGCAACATGAATAAGCAAACATACAAACCAGCAAGTATATCAACAGATATTTAGTATAGTGGTCAGAATAGCGATATATGGTATGGGTAGAGTCTTAAGTAGAATCTGTGTCATGTGGTGTTGAGATACTACTAGTGGTGGAGTAGAGGTGCTTACCAGAAGGGTGGACTAGAGGCGAAGCGACACTATGCGTGTAGCCGGTTAGAGCGGAGTAACTTGAGTGGGTGGGGTGTTTACCTTGGCTGAGGGTGTGGAATGTGTGTGGAGAGGGAGAGGGTAGCTGGTGTATTTATAGCTGGGTGTATGTGGTGTAGCACAGTGAAGTTCACTGTTGGTGAGAATAGTGACGAATGAATCGTCTGACTTAGTATGAACAGGAGAGTTATAGGCAGAATATGGGACAAGAGTATTTTGGCAGTTTTCTGGAATATGAACCATGCTTAAGGAATGACATGGTTGGATAGGGAATAGTTTGATAAGAATTTAGAAACAAGAATTATTGGAATCGGAGTTTTGGAAGCCTGGTTCGATAGGAATCTCAAAGTTAAGCGTGCTCAACTTGGAGAAACCTGGGATGGGTGACCAGATGGGAAGTTCCCACTGGAAGGAAAATCACAGTCACCGGAGTTCGTATGACTGGAATATTGGTCTGGTAGGTCTTAGGAGGACTGGACAACATGATGGATGAGTAGTTGAAATTTGGGGTGATCGGAATGAACGATGAATTAGTAATGATGAATAGTGACGACAAAAAAGTAATTATAGATATCATCGATGAATAGTAACGAGGAATAGTAACGATGATGAATAGTAATAAGGAATAGTAACGATGATGAACGAGGAATAGTAACGGTGAATAGTGATGTGAATAGTCCGTATGAACGAACGATGAACGATGAATAGTGGCTATGAACGAAACGATGAACGATGATTAGGAACTATGAACGAACGGACGAATGATCGAATGATCGGACAAACGAACGATCGGAATTTCGGCAGCATAACGGTAGGACAAAGATTATCTGGATGAACGATGAATAGGGACTATGAACAAACGAACGAACGATGAATAGGCAGCATAACGGTAGGAAAAAAGATTATTTGGACGAACGAATGGACGAACGGACGAACGAACCATGAACGATCGGTACGAACGATCGAATGATCGGATGAACGAACGAACAAACTAAGAACAGGGGGACGAACGATCGAAGAACGACCGAACAATCCTTGTGCTAGTGTGTGCTTGTGTGGGAGATGGAGTGGGCGTGTGTGGGGGGGGGAGAGAGTTGCCATGAAATGGCTTGGGGTGGATGAGAGGAGGCCCTTGCCCCTCTATTTATAGCCATGGTGGGGGGATTAGGGGGAGGGATGAGAGGATTAGTGGGGGATTAGCATGTATTTGTCTTGTATAAGTGTAATTAGCTTGTAGAGCTCAACGTATGACAACGGAGGCATACGTATAGTATGAGCATGAGGAAAGTTATGAAGAAAATATTTGTGGGGACTTAAAAATGATTTGGAAGGTATTTCTTAGGAAGAAAATACTTGGAGATATATTGGTGGAATATCTAGGATTCTGGGCAATATTTTTGGAAAGAACTATGAAGGGGGATCACTGGGGAAATATCTGGGGCAGTATTTCTGGAAAGAATTTGTGGGGGATCATTGGGGAAATATCTGGGTAGTATTTTCTGGCAAAGAATTTGAGGGGAATCACCTGGAGAAATATTGTAGGATATTTTGAGGAGGATTTTGGAGAGAATATAGACCACTATAATTTTATTTGCTGATATCAACTCGCAAACAAACATTTTGAAATGAAATTTGAAATTCATTTTGAATTTTAGAGCGAGTTTGAGAACATTTCAAGATTTGAATTTTTGGGATGCTACAAATCTACCCCACTTAAAATAAATCTCGTCCTCGAGATTCGGCTTAGACGGGTTATGGGTATAGCTTACTTCAGCTACATATCTTCACTTTGCAGACTCTTCGAGGAGATGGAACTTCAACAAAATCTGGCCTTTCAGGAGCATCGGTTGCTGATTGCAAACGCTGATTCTGGCTACTCAAAGATCATCTTCAGGCTTCTATCTTTCGCTTGGCAGCTAGCTTATTGAAGAAGCA
>NC_050102.1:121968937-122029629 GCF_902167145.1 Zea mays
CTCGCGCGCGACCGTGTCCTCGCTCGCCCGCGCTCGCGATGATTATTTGTTAGTCGATAGTTAATGTCAAACTCCATTAGTTAGCGTGCTGCGTCGCACGCTTCGCCGCGCGACGGATTTGTCTAATTTCAGATTCTATCTGTGTGTTGCGTCGTGCGCTTCGTCGCGCGACGATCCATTTTAATTTCAGGTTGTTTAAGGTGTAACGCCGCGTGTGTATTCACGCGACGTTCCACTTTGGACTCAGTTTAGTCGACGTATGCCGTCGTGCGTTCGTCGCGCGACGCTTAACGTCTCCTCATAACTAAGGCGAAGTGTCTCGTTGCGTGCTCGGTCGCGCGACGAGTCGTTAACTTCTTAATTTGTTTTAGAGTGCTATGTCGCGCGTCTCGCCGCGCGACCATCCTTTTTATTTAACTCCACCTGCTTATAATGATTAGACATGAAACATGACTTTACTTTACGCTAAACATAGTGTCTACATTAAATTTCCTTCCATTAGGCGAGTGGTTAATTTATAATCATGTAACGTGATCGTTTCTCGACTGTCTTTTCCTCTTTCTCTCTTAACCGTACTCGCGAGCCCGCGTGGAACGTCTGTTTACTTATTGCATTCTATTGTATGGTGTACTGTTCTTTTGTATTAAATATGTGGATGTATGTATGTTTGCAATCGCATAGAGAACGATCCGGTTGAAGAGCCCGAGGAACCCACAGGAGAGAGCCCGTGAGCAGCAAGCGGTTGGTGGAGGCAAGTGTCCCTTGACCTATCTCTGTCCTATTCATTCTTTAATTCACCTCCCGCTTTACACATTTATGCCTAAGGATTGACTAGCTTTTTGTTATCTCTGTCCTTGTTTACCTATTTGGGTTGGATTATTATTATTTAGCTTTATGCTATTGCTCAACTCTAATTAATGAACATGATGAGATTATCTATGATACGCTGTTTTCCCCTTTCTTATGTTGATGTTATACTTGTGGTCTTCAAGGGGGCTCGAGCGGTTTCTCGAGTGCCTCTCCGTAAGGACCTGTTCTATGGATGACCGCCCGGGAAAACAGTGCAACCATGAGGGTGGAATGGGTGCCCTTAGCTGAATAATTAGAGGATCCGGGGTGTAGTTCGCTTCGCCGTCGTGCCGTCAATGGGGCTCGGTGTATGCGGCTCGCTCTGCCAAGGTTGATTCGTCCCTTGGGGAGGAGTGCGGTACATTTAGGAAACCTAACGGGCGGCTACAGCCCCGGGGAATCTTTGTAAAGGCTACGTAGTGAAACCCTGCCTATTCACCTTGGTAGTGTTTAAGGGTTTGATCGGCCCGAGGCAAGAGGGAATCACGGCTTGTGGGTAAAGTGCACAACCTCTGCAGAGTGTTTGAAAACTGATATATCAGCCGTGCTCGCGGTTATGAGCGACCAAGGGAGCTCCAGTGATTAGTGGTACTTGATCAGAGATACTTTGGTTCCGGTGGCTATGAGATCGATGGTTTTGGTTATGACTATGGTGCTGGTAAGTGGTACTCTTTCCGTTTGGAAAGGGTACATCGGGCTAATAACTTGGGTTAATGCTAAAACTTGGCTTTCTCTACTAGTAATAATAATTTGACCAACTAAAAGCAACTGCTTGACTTATCCCCACATAAAGCTAGTCCACTACAGCCAAACAGGATACTTGCTGAGTATGTTGATGTGTACTCACCCTTGCTCTACACACCAAACCCCCCCCCCCATCCCCAGGTTGTCAGCATTGCAACCACTGCTCAGGCGAAGATGAAGCTGTGGAAGGAGACTTCCAGGAGTTCCAAGACTACGACGAGTTCTAGGCGTGGGTTAGCGGCAACCCCCAGTCGGCTGCCTGTGAAGGCCACGTTTATCTACGTTTCTTTTCCGCACTTTGATTTATTGTAAGAACTATATGGACGTCTCAGACGTATGATGTAATCGACTATTATTTCCCTTTTAATACTATTTTGAGCACTGTGTGATGATGTCCATGTTATGTAACTGCTGTGTACGTGAATAACTGATCCTGGCACGTACATGGTTCGCATTCGGTTTGCCTTCTAAAACCGGGTGTGTGACAAGAGGGCACCTTCATCAGCCAAACAAAGTATATTCAAGACATACTCAACAAGTTTGGAATGAAGGATGCCAAGCCCATCAAGACACCCATGGGAACAAATGGGCATCTCGACCTTGACACGGGAGGTAAATCCGTAGATCAAAAGGTATACCGGTCGATGATAGGATCTTTACTCTATTTATGTGCATCTCGACCGAATATTATGCTTTCCGTATGCATGTGTGCAAGGTTCCAAGCCGATCCTAAGGAAGTTCACCTTAGGGCCGTGAAAAAAATCATGAGATATTTAGTTTATACTGCTAAGTTTGGACTTTGGTACCCCAAGGGATCCGCTTTTGATTTAATAGGATATTCAGATGTCGATTGGGCTGGGTGTAAAATTGATAGGAAGAGTACATCAGGGACTTGTCAGTTTCTAGGAAGATCCCTGGTGTCTTGGGCTTCAAAGAAACAAAACTCAGTAGCTCTTTCTACCGCCGAAGCACATAGACATTCGGTATCACTTTTTGAGGGATCACCAACAAAGGGGGGATATCGAGATAGCTTATGTTAGCACCAAAGAACAATTAGTCGATATCTTCACCAAGCCATTAGATGAGGAAACTTTTAGCAAAATTAGGAATGAGCTAAACATTCTTGATTCTCGAATTTTGATTGAAACATTGCACACCTAGCTCATTCATATAACTTTGATCATATCTCTTTCATGACTACGACTAATGTGTTTTCAAGTGTATTTCTATACTAAGTCGTAGATTGAAAGGGAAATGGAGTACTCGATGAAGACAAGGCTTTCCACTCCACTCTACCGGTATCTTTTATCCTTCGTCGATTACTCCGCACTCCAAATCGGTATAATCCTTCACTCTTATTTACTTGTACCAATGAGGAGAAAGTTTACAAGGACTCACCAAGTCTCCGTTTTGGCGATTCATGCTAAAGGGGGAGAGAGTATTAGCCCAAAGCAAAAGGACAGCACCACTACCTTTCGAAAATTTTTAATTGATATATTTTGGTATGTTTACTTTGAAAATTGATATCTATTAAAACCCTCTTGAAAACTAAGAGGAGAATTTGATTCAGGGGGAGTTTTGTTTAAGTCAAAAGGAAAAGCATTTGAAACAGGGGGAGAAATTTTCAAATCTTGAAAAATGCTTCTCGAAATCTTACTCATATACCTTTGACTATTTGCAAAAAGACTTTGAAAAGATTTTCCAAAAGAATTTGCAAAAACAAAACAAGTGGTGCAAGCGTGGTCCAAAATATTAAATAGAAGAAAGCAAACCATGCATATTTAGTGAAACTATAAATTGGTTTAATTCCAAGTAACCTATGCACTTACCTTATGCAAACTAGTTCAATTATGCACTTATATATTTGCTTTGGTTTCTGTTGGCATCAATCACCAAAAAGGGGGAGACTGAAAGGGAAATAGGGTTTAACCTTTTCCCATATATAATTTTGGTGGTTGAATGCCCAACACAAATAATTGCACTAACTAGTTTGCTCTAGATTATATTCCACAGGTGCATATAGGTTCAACACAAACCAATAAAAAGATAAAGTTAGGGTTCAAAGAGAAAGGAGCAAAGAAACCCAAGTGTGCCCTGGTCTGGCGCACATGACAGTGTCCGGTGCACCAGGACCGTACAACTCTGAACTAGCCACCTTCGGGTTTCTCCAGCGCCACTCCTCTATAATTCACCGGACTGTCCGGTGCACCAAGCGAAGCAACGGCTAATAGTGCAACGGTCGACTGCAACAGACACCTGCAAACGCTACAGTGCGCGGACAGTTCGCGCAGAAGTCAGAGCAGCCATCAGAGGCGCATCGGACAATGAAAAGTGTCTGTCCGGTGGGTGCCACTAGAAGACAAAGGCTCCAACGGTCGACAGCGCCCGAACCCTAACGGTTGGGTGACGTGGCTGGCGCACCGGACAGTGTCTGGTGGCGCACCGGACTGTCCGGTGCGCCCATCGACAGCAGCCACCCCTAACGGTTGTTTTGGTGGTTGAGGGCTATAAATACCCCCAACCACCTCCACTCCAACAACCCAAGCATTCAACACTCTCCATTCAATACAAGAGCAAAGTGCAACACTACAAGACACAAATCAAAGCCACCGTTCTGATCAAAGTCTCCAATTCAATTCTAGTGCATTAGGACTTGTGAGAGGATCACTTGTGTTTCTTGTTGCTCTTATTTGCTTGGCTTGGCTTTCTTTTCTTTCTCACTTCTTACTCTCAAGCTTTGTAAGCGAGGCAAGGGACACCAATTGTGTGGTGGTCCTTGTGGGGTCTAAGTGACCTATGAGATTAAGGAAGAAGCCTCACTCGATCTAGGTGACCGTTTGAAAGAGGGAAAGGGTTGAAAGAGACCCGGTCTTTGTGACCACCTCAACGGGGACTAGGTTCTGTAGAACCGAACCTCGGTAAAACAAATCACCATGTCATCCACTTTATTTTCTTGGTTGATTTGTTTTCCCCTCTCTCCCGGACTCGGATTTTATTCTAACGCTAACCTCGGCTTGTAGTGTGTTTAAAGTTGTAAATTTCAGTTTCCACCTATCCACCCCCCTCTAGGCGACTTTCACTCAAGGTTACTCATGTCACATAACTCCGCCCACAAGCAAAACTCTATACCCGCGCCCGTGCCCGTTACCCACGATGAGTGTCGTCTTGTGCCCACGTCTGTTATCAGCGGGCATGCTGAAGCGCCCCAGATCCTCTAGGACTCAAATGTGATACAATTACTAGTCCGAGGAGGCTAGTAAACACATTTATACATCAGATGATTCTAGATCTGCTTAAACGAGACAAACCTATAAAGGTGGTGATCAACTTTAAGAGTTGGTCCACAACTCGGGACATATCATCAGAGTGGGCTGAAGCAGCCCGATATACGCAGCGAAGCAAATCAGCGGTCCAACAGCCATAGGCAAGGTTGGGAACAGTCGTAACTCTTACTCGATCTCCTTTTTCTGAAAAACAACAAATAAGCAAGGGTGAGTACAAACGTACTCAGCAGCCCACCTTCACCCGCGGAATGGGGAAATCAGATATAATGCATGCAATATGTGGAGCTTAGGATATTTTGCAAAAACAACAATATTTTATGCAGGGTTGTTTTGTAAAACATTTTGTATTTTTCAAAGCGCATCCTCTCCCAAAGGAGTAGGAAGTTTTTCAGTATAGAACAAAATCCCCTGGACCAAACCGTCTAGGTATCTCAGCAGTTTCCCACTGGTTTTCATTTTCAAAAACAGCTACTGGACTTCCCGTCCACCATAGCTCACGGCTCAACCGCTGGACCTTTTAAAAACCACCTTTCTCAAATGCACCCTTTTTTTGAAAACAAAACACTAATTGCCATACCACACTAGACTCGTCCATTCCTGTGGACACAAACTATTCGAATAGGTTTGAACTCTGCGCAGAGGGGTACACTTTACCCACTAGTCCGGTTCCTGCGATCTCACCGTCGTGAGATCCAAATGTCGAATCTCTTTCTTTCCTCGCACGTCCTTACCTTAACAGTTATACCGGAAGGAGTCAGGCCACCGCCATGTCCAAACCGGACAAAACATTCCCCCTCCTTATCCTCCCGGTGCTCCCCAGCCTTCATAACCCTAGGGTTTGGACCATATGAGTTCAGATTGAGTGACTGCCCATACAGTCTCGAGTGGTTGTACTTGTCATGAATACAAGTAGTGAAGGATGACAAATTGGTTCTTATATGAGAGGACAATCCTTCTGCTCACACCTAACCCGGCTGAGCCATCACCTTAGGCCCTCCCCTAAACCAGGGAGTCCCTGATCATCCATACTCAAAGGTGATAAGGGTGAAAACCCTTCATCATACACATTTTGAAAAGCATTTTCTTTTGAAAACTCACACCTTTTCTCAAATCATTTGTAACAAATATATCAAGGATTGATTGCGGCAAGTGGCTGGGTGGCCATAATAACTTGTCTCATATCATGCATACAATAACAGGCTGAGGGTTGTGGTTGAAAAATCATAGGTAATTTATGCATCAAAGGGATCCAGTGAGCTTGCCATGCTTATCCGGCGAAGGGGGAAGGGAAGCTCGCGGAACTGGCTTCTAGCTCCACTGCCTGGCATAGACTTGCAGATCTGGCCTCCACGAGACGGCACGAACGCTCCGATAACTATGCAACATGAATAAGCAAACATACAAACCAGCAAGTATATCAACAGATATTTAGTATAGTGGTCAGAATAGCGATATATGGATGGGTAGAGTCTTAAGTAGAATCTGTGTCATGTGGTGTTGAGATACTACTAGTGGTGGAGTAGAGGTGCTTACCAGAAGGGTGGACTAGAGGCGAAGCGACACTATGCGTGTAGCCGGTAGAGCGGAGTAACTGAGTGGGTGGGGTGTTTACCTTGGCTGAGGGTGTGGAATGTGTGTGGAGAGGGAGAGGGTAGCTGGTGTATTTATAGCTGGGTGTATGTGGTGTAGCACAGTGAAGTTCACTGTTGGTGAGAATAGTGACGAATGAATCGTCTGACTTAGTATGAACAGGAGAGTTATAGGCAGAATATGGGACAAGAGTATTTTGGCAGTTTTCTGGAATATGAACCATGCTTAAGGAATGACATGGTTGGATAGGGAATAGTTTGATAAGAATTTAGAAACAAGAATTATTGGAATCGGAGTTTGGAAGCCTGGTTCGAAGGAATCTCAAAGTTAAGCGTGCTCAACTTGGAGAAACCTGGGATGGGTGACCAGATGGGAAGTTCCCACTGGAAGGAAAATCACAGTCACCGGAGTTCGTATGACTGGAATATTGGTCTGGTAGGTCTTAGGAGGACTGGACAACATGATGGATGAGTAGTTGAAATTTGGGGTGATCGGATGAACGATGAATAGTAATGATGAATAGTGACGACAAAAAAGTAATTATAGATATCATCGATGAATAGTAACGAGGAATAGTAACGATGATGAATAGTAATAAGGAATAGTAACGATGATGAACGAGGAATAGTAACGGTGAATAGTGATGTGAATAGTCCGTATGAACGAACGATGAACGATGAATAGTGGCTATGAACGAACGATGAACGATGATTAGGAACTATGAACGAACGGACGAATGATCGAATGATCGGACAAACGAACGATCGGAATTTCGGCAGCATAACGGTAGGACAAAGATTATCTGGATGAACGATGAATAGGGACTATGAACAAACGAACGAACGATGAATAGGCAGCATAACGGTAGGAAAAAAGATTATTTGGACGAACGAATGGACGAACGGACGAACGAACCATGAACGATCGGACGAACGATCGAATGATCGGATGAACGAACGAACAAACTAAGAACAGGGGGACGAACGATCGAAGAACGACCGAACAATCCTTGTGCTAGTGTGTGCTTGTGTGGGAGATGGAGTGGGCGTGTGTGGGGGGGGGAGAGAGTTGCCATGAAATGGCTTGGGGTGGGATGAGAGGAGGCCCTTGCCCCTCTATTTATAGCCATGGTGGGGGGATTAGGGGGAGGGATGAGAGGATTAGTGGGGGATTAGCATGTATTTGTCTTGTATAAGTGTAATTAGCTTGTAGAGCTCAACGTATGACAACGGAGGCATACGTATACGTATGAGCATGAGGAAAGTTATGAAGAAAATATTTGTGGGGACTTAAAAATGATTTGGAAGGTATTTCTTAGGAAGAAAATACTTGGAGATATATTGGTGGAATATCTAGGATTCTGGGCAATATTTTTGGAAAGAACTTGAAGGGGGATCACTGGGGAAATATCTGGGGCAGTATTTCTGGAAAGAATTTGTGGGGATCATTGGGGAAATATCTGGGTAGTATTTCTGGAAAGAATTTGAGGGGAATCACTGGAGAAATATTTGTAGGATATTTTGAGGAGGATTTTGGAGAGAATATAGACCACTATATTTTATTTGCTGATATCAACTCGCAAACAAACATTTTGAAATGAAATTTGAAATTCATTTTGAATTTAGAGCGAGTTTGAGAACATTTCAAGATTTGAATTTTTGGGATGCTACAAATCTACCCCACTTAAAATAAATCTCGTCCTCGAGATTCGGCTTAGACGGGTTATGGGTATAGCTTTACTTCAGCTACATATCTTCACTTTGCAGACTCTTCGAGGAGATGGAACTTCAACAAAATCTGGCCTTTCAGGAGCATCCGGTTGCTGATTGCAAACGCTGATTCTGGCTACTCAAAGATCATCTTCAGGCTTCTATCTTTCGCTTGGCAGCTAGCTTATTGAAGAAGCATCGATGCCAACACGCAAACCTTCCTCATACAAACTTATCCATGGATTACTTCCTTGATTGGTCTTCTGGTGCTTCATCAACAAAACTTGGGTGACCACTTCTCATCCAGAAACTATATGCTTAGATGATCGGGTCATCCACAAGCTTGCTACAGGCCTTCTTCTTTTTCTCCATAGCAGGAACCTTACTGGAACACTACCCCACTTAAAAAGAATGAGGGTAGAACTCTTGAATCTTGGGAATTTGAACTCCTTGAAGTATCTCATAACAAGGGTGTTACGGGGCCTTCTTCTGTTGTTGCTGCTTGAGCAGGCTGCGGAGAAATGACTGACACCAGGTTGATTCTCGGAGAACCTTCTTCTTATCTTCTCTTCACTATCTTCTTTTCTCTTCTCACTTTTCACTTTTCACTCTCTCTTTCTTTCACTTTGTTCTTCCCACTGGAGGATTCTATCAAAGAGAATTACCATCATACAGAGGAGGAAATCGAAGACTATGAACCATGTACAACAGTCTTCAACCCAAGAATCACCAAACATTGTGATCTTAGGGGCGAGGGAGTGGGAAATTGAATTGCTTGCTATTTGGCAAAGGGGATTTTATCGGGAGTGTTTTTCTTGGGATGGGAACTGAGGGAGCTGGTGCGGAAGTTTTTATAGGCGAGCGGCATGCGAGGTGGTGCTCGGGGGGTGTGGAGTGGTGGTGATGGAGCAGGTGACACGAGGCAGCATGTGCGATGGAGGGGGGTGGTGTTGCTGGTGGTAATGGTGGTGGGTGTGCTGCAAAGTGGTGGTGTGGGCGGCGGTAGTAGTGCGCATGGAGGCAGAGCACGGGTGAGTGGTGGGGTCAATGACCCTGATGTTTGTGGTCTCTGGTTCCAAGAAACTTTGCCTCTCTGTATGGTAATAACTCCTTCTGTCCTCTTTTCTTGTTTACTTTGACTCAGGGGCAGTGCTTTGATTCTCACGGTCGGTCCTTTTGACTGAGCGGCTAGACAAGTTCCTTCTGTAGCTTATTGCAGGCTTCAAGGGTAAGCTTCCCGGTATCTTCTTGGATAAGGTGCTTTTCTCTTGAGATGGGTTAAGATGAGAATGGAAGCATAAGGTGAGGATTAGCTCTAATTTGTGATCTATGTTTTTAGAGAAAACCTTTCTTAAAAAGAAAGAAAACACACAAGCTCAGCAATGATAAGCACAAACAAATCAAATGTTTTGAATAAGGGAAGAATAGAGTTTCTTTTCCAAAGCACGGACTACACAGATTCGGGGGCTAAGCATAACTACTATTGCTTGGCTCCTGAATTGAGAACTATGCTAAATGCAACTTATGAGCACTAACGTTAAAGCATCACATATGCACTCAAAAGGGAAGAAAACATCAAGTGAAATTCATTTTGAAATGCCCTAGGGGGGCACACAAATAGAGTTTTGCAAAACACGAGTCTACACGATTACCTCTTATACATGCAGGGCTCTAGCCGAAGTGAAGAAAAACTTCACTACCCAATGCATGCAGAGGACTGGGCATAACTAACTTTAGACCAGGTAGCTTCTCTTCTAGCAAGGCTGTCACACAACTTCAATCTAAGACATCTCCTGGATGGGTCAAGAGGGAGCTGATGTTGATGACTTCTTCTGGCGGCGACTGGGATGGCAAGACGGGGTCGAACTCTTCTTCAAGCGGGACTGGCTCTTGTAGCTCCTCAGAGGGCGGTGGTGCTGGTGGGGTGCTTGCAGCTTCTTCTTTGATCTCACGGGACGGTGCTGGAATCTTCTTCATGGTGAGGGGCTCAAACAACTCTGGTGGGGGATCTTGGGAGGATTTGGGGTGCTCTTGCTTATTCATAGCCTGAGGGAAGACTAGAATTCCTTTCAAGACTATGGCTCCTTCTGGGAGTTCCCAAGCCTTCTTTTCTTCTCTGGTAGAGACCGAGTGACCTTCAAGAATCTGGGGATCTTCAGCTCTCATGGGTTGAACTAGGTTGGATGAAGCAGGCTCTTGGATCCGCAGAGCCCTACGTTGGTTATGGGTTACCAAGTAGGCCTCCATCAGCTTCTAGACATGCTCATCCTTAGCTTGCTTCAGGGCTTCAACAGCAATGACTTCATGACTTTCCAAGGCAGCTACATGGGCTTAAGGTGTGGTGAGATCCACATGGAGCTGACGATTGCGCTTCTCTACATCTTTTGCTCGAGCAATCATCTAACGGTGGTGTCGAGCCAAGAAATCATACTGCGCATCCAGGGTGAGCAGGTATGCAGTGAGGTACACGACTGAGGGGTCATCCTCAAGCAGCTGCTGCCCTTCCAATGCATGCATCCTGGCCATCCAAACTGGATGGTTTCTCTGAAAGGGCGGAAAGAATCTGAGCGAGGTGTCGGCCACTTCTTCTTCATAGATCTGACACAGGGCCCTCAATGCCTTGTGGGCGACGACTTGGCAGGTGTCTCTGAATCTGTGCCCAGCAGCAGTGACACTCCATTTCACATGGTGCGGACTGGATCCAATGTATACTGTCACGACACACTTCTCTGTGCCATGCTCGACGAATTCATGACCATCATACTCTGGCTGGCTCCTGATTCCGAGGCGAACTGTGCATGCTCTCAGCAACTTGGGGAAACCATCTTTATTCTGGCAAAAGCTGGATTGGCAGCGGACCTCCATCTGACTTCTGAGAGAAGGAAAGGGGGAAAGCATTTTTAAAATGAAGGGATGAGACCAAGATTTTTTTTAGAAAATAGTTTTGACTCAAAAACTTTTGGATCGAGGCTAAGGGTTATGTCCTGCGGCCAACCTAATAGCTCCGATACCACTTGAAGCGCCCCAGATCTTCTGGGGCTCAAATGTGATACAATTACTAGTCCCAGGAGGCTAGTAAACACATTTATACATTAGATGATTCTAGATCTGCTTAAACGAGACAAACCTATAAAGGTGGCGATCAACTTTAAGAGTTGGTCCACAACTCGGTACATATCATCAGAGTAGGGCTGAAGCAGCCCGATATACGCAGCGAAGCAAATCAGCGATCCAACAGCCACAGGCAAGGTTGGGAACAGTCGTAACTCTTACCCGATCTCCTTTTTCTGAAAAACAACAAATAAGCAAGGGTGAGTACAAACGTACTCAGCAGCCCACCTTCACCCGCGGAATGGAGAAATCAGATATAATGCATGGAATATGTGGAGCTCAGGATATTTTGCAGAAACAACAATATTTTATGAAGGGTTGTTTTGTAAAACATTTTGTATTTTTCAAAGTGCATCCTCTCCCAAAGGAGCAGGAAGTTTTTCAGTATAGAACAAAATCCCCTAGACCAAACCGTCTAGGTATCTCAGCAGTTTCCCACTGGTTTTTATTTTCAAAAATAGTTACTAGACTTCCCGTCCACCATAGCTCACATCTCAACCGCCGAACCTTTTAAAAACCACCTTTCTCAAACGCACCCTTTTTTTAAAACAAAACACTAATTGCCATACCACACCAGAATCATCTATTCCTGTGGACACAGACTATTCGAATAGGTTTGAACTCTACGCAGAGGGGTACACTTTACCCACTAGTCCGGTTTCTGCGATCTCACCGTCGTGAGATCCGAATGCCGAATCTCTTTCTTTCCTCGCACGTCCTTACCTTAACGGTTATACCGGAAGGAGTCAGGCCACCGCCATGTCCAAACTGGACAAAACATTCCCCCTCCTTATCCTCTCGGTGCTCCCCAGCCTTCATAACCCTGGGGTTTGGACCGTACGAGTTCAGATTGAGTGACTGCCCATACAGTCTCGAGTGGTTGTACTTGTCATGAGTACAGGTAGTGAAGGATGACAAACCGGTCCTTCTATGAGAGGACAATCCTTCTGCTCACACCTAACCCGGCTGAGCCATCACCTTAGGCCCTCCCCTAAACCAGGGAGTCCCTGATCATCCCTACTCAAAGGTGATAAGGGTGAAAACCCTTCATCATACACATTTTGAAAAGCATTTTCTTTTGAAAACTCACACCTTTTCTCAAATCATTTGTAACAAATATATCAAGGATTGATTACGACAAGTGGTTGGGTGGCCATAATAACTTGTCTCAAAATCATATCATGCATACAATAACAGGCTGAGGGTTGTGGTTGAAAAATCATAGGTAATTTATGCATCAAAGGGATCCAGTGAGCTTGCCGTGCTTATCCGGGGAAGGGGGAAGGGAAGCTCACGGAACTGGCTTCTAGCTCCACTGCCTGGCGTAGACTTGCAGATCTGGCCTCCACGAAACGGCATGAACGCTCCGATAACTATGCAACATGAATAAGCAAACATACAAACTAGCAAGTATATCAACAGATATTTAGTATAGTGGTCAGAATAGCGATATATGGATGGATAGAGTCTTGAGTAGAATCTATGTCATGTGGTTTTGAGATACTACTAGTGGTGGAGTAGAGGTGCTTACCAGGAGGGTGGACTGGAGGCGAAGCGACACTATGCGTGTAGCCGGCAGAGCGGAGTAACTGAGTGGGTGGGGTGTTTGCCTTGGCTGAGGGTGTGGAGTGTGTGTGGAGAGGGAGAGGGTAGTTGGGTGTATTTATAGCTGGGTGTATGTGGTGTAGCACCGTGAAGTTCACTGTTGGTGAGAATAGTGACGAATGAATCGTCTGACTTAGTATGAACAGGAGAGTTATAGGCAGAATATGGGACAAGAGTATTTTGGGAGTTTTTTGGAATATGAACCATGCTTAAGGGATGACATGGTTGGATAGGGAATAGTTTGATAAGAATTTAGAAACAAGAATTATTGGAATCGGAGTTTGGAAGCCTGGTTCGAAGGAATCTCAAAGTTAAGCGTGCTCAACTTGGAGAAACCTGGGATGGGTGACCAAATGGGAAGTTCCCACTAAAATGAAAATCACAGTCACCGGAATATTGGTCTGGCAGGTCTTAGGTGGACTGGACAGCATGATGGATGAGTAGTTGAAATTTGGGGTGATCGGGTGAACGATGAATAGTGACGATGAAAAGTAATTATAGATATCATCGATGAATAGTAACAAGGAATAGTAACGATGATGAATAGTAACGAGGAATAGTAACGATGATGAAATAGTAACGATGAATAGTGATGTGAACAGTTCGTATGAACGAACGATGAACGATGAATAGTGGCTATGAACGAACGATGAACGATGAATAGGAACTATGAACGAACGGACGAACGATCGAATGATCGGATGAACAAACGATCGGAATTTCTGCAGCATAACGGTAGGACAAAGATTATCTGGATGAACGATGAATAGGGACTATGAACGAACGATGAACGATGAATGGGAACTATGAACGAAAGATGAACGATCGAATGATCGAACGAACGAACGATCAGAATTTCGGTAGCATAACGACAGGAAAAAGATTATTTAGACGAACGAACGGACGAACGATCGAACGATCGGACGAACGGACGAAAGAACCATGAACGATGGGACGAACGATCGAACGATCGGACGAATGAACGAACAAACTAAGAATAGGGGGACGAACGATCGAAAAAACGACCGAACGATCCTTGTGCTAGTGTGTGCTTGTGTGGGAGATGAAGTGGGCGTGTGTGGGGGGGGAGAGAGTTGCCATGAAATGGCTTGGGGTGGGATGAGAGGAGGCCCTTGTCCCTCTATTTATAGCCATGGTGGGGGATTAGAGGGAGGAATGAGAGGATTAGTGGGAGATTAGTATGTATTTGTCTTGTATAAGTGTAATTAGCTTGTAGAGCTCAACGTATGACACCGGAGGCATATGTATACGTATGAGCATGAGGAAAGTTATGAAGAAAATATTTGTGGGGACTTCAAAAATAATTTGGAAGGTATTTCTCAGGAAGAAAATAAATACTTGGAGATATATTGGTGGAATATCTGGGCAATATTTCTAGAAAGAACATGAAGGGGGATCATTGGGGAAATATCTGGGCAGTATTTCTGGAAAGAATTTGTGGGGGATCATTGGGGAAATATCTAGTAGTATTTCTAGAAAGAATTTGAGGGGGGTCACTGGAGAAATATTTGTAAGATATTTTGAGAAGGATTTTGGAGAGAATATAGACCACTATATTTTATTTGCTGATATCAACTCGCAAATAAACATTTTAAAATGAAATTTGAAATTCATTTTGAATTTAGAGCGAGTTTGAGAAAATTTCAAGATTTGAATTTTTGGGATGCTACACATGCCTTGCCCGCAGGTATGCCCGTTGCCATCACAAGTCAAGGAGAAAAGCCCTCGTGTCCGTCAGGAGCCTTAAAAGAGGATGGAGGAAGGAGATGATGAGTTGAGAGGCCAAGGGCATATAACGGCGAGGGATGGTGGGAGACAAAGCATGTACGACGGGTTTGCAAATATGAATGGAATATTTTTTTACCCATTAGCTAATACCTATGGAATTTAAGGACGTACTCATATGTATGCCCACATGCAAATTTACGTACTCATATTCTATAGGTTTAATTTGGAACGAAGGTAGTACAATTTTTTCTATAGGTTTGTACCATGGTTATTTCACTTCCAATTTTCTACTCTCGACACAATTTAATTAAATCTTTAATTGTTTCCAGGTTTCAAACTTCATCTCATGGTATATATATATATAGGGCAGGTATAACGGGAGTCCTGGGCTTTAGATATTAAAGAGAGCCCGGGTCGGTTACAGGGTCTGGTCCGCTGAACCAAGCGCGCGTGAGTATAATGGAGACGAGGCAGAGAGCATGCAGTACAGACGACGCCGTGACGCGGTTGGTTAATGGCAAGGCGGTAAACATATGGTAGTGGGCAGAATTATAGGGATTAGATTCCACATGCAAACATGCTTATTCTGATACGTGGGCGCGGAATTTATGGATCTTGCATGGGGTATAATGGCGGGAGTTAAAGATAATATCGAATAAGATGTTGAAAGCTATGGCATAAAACAGATACGCTATAAATATTGCATATATAGTATATACCGTTTGGCGTAAAACATTGAGTCATTGTACGTAAGTAGTGTGTTAGGGATATTTGTATTACATGTACATTGCTATAATATCGGTACGGTTTCGGAAATTATGGAAATACCCTAAAAACGTGGATGCGGTTACTTGTTTAGTATAGCATCCGTGATTTCCTTTCATTCGAAAAAAATACCCCCAGACTGCATAACTAGTTGGCGGTGGAGATGGCCGGCTCTGGATAATCGCCGGCGATGGTAGGAGATGGCATTCGTCTTGATCCAGAGACAGAGGGAGTAGTTGATGGTAACTTACTGGTTACACCACCTCCTGCTCTACTGGGGCCTGTAATCGACGAGATGAGCATAGAGGAGGAAGGAGAACAAAGGGTTCGACCTCCGATGTCCAATATTAGTTCCAGGGAGATGGATACGCCTCAAATACTGCATTCACATGTAAGTCCAATTGTTGTATTTGATTCTTGATTGATTAGATTGTTATGATCATAATCCGTGGTACAAATAAGATTGTCAATGAATTGCAGCAAAAAAAACATTGATCCGAATATAGTGCCAACAGTAGGGATGACTTTCAAGGATATTGATGATGCATATAAATTTTATAAAAGGTATGCATATGAAGTTGGGTTTCCATTGAAGAAATACAGGGAGAAGACATTCAATAAGTGGATAAATTGTTCACGTGAAGGTAAAAGTGCACCAAAACCAAATGATACACCTAGGATGAGGAATAGGAATTCTAGCCGTACGCAATGTAAGGCTGGAATCAAATTAAAAAATATATGATGATGAAAAAAAATGTGGTAGCTTGAAAGATTGAACTGGTGAATTTGGAGCTTAACCATGAGTTCATAACTAACGAAGCAGAGAAACAACATCTACGTTGCAACAAAAGTCAGGATGCGGAATTCATAAATTTTGTTGATGCAATGCATGATAGCCGAGTGCCCCAGTATTGCATAGTTGATTTTATATCAGACATGCATGATGGGCCAGAGAACGTACCGATAACTGCTCAAGATCTGAAAAACATGTAAGGAATCTTTTGTTGTTGACTATGAATATATTGAGTGCCATAGATATTACTATAGTAAATGTTTGGATGTTCATTTTTTGTACAACAATTGTAGGAGGGCAGCAAGGAGACGTGAAAACTGCGCAAATGATATAGCCAAACTTCTGTCTTTCTTTACGGAATGCAAGAAACAGAATGCACAATTTTTTTGTGATTTTCAGCTAGACAAGGATGGGAAAATAGTGAGTATTTTTTGGTCACGTGCAAGTATGCAGGGGGGAATATGCAGATTATGGTGATGATGTGACCTTTGATACAACACACAAGACCAATATATATGATAAACCACTGGGCATGTTTATTGGAGCTAACAGTCATCTGCAGTGTACAGTGTTTGGATTTGTGTTGTTGGGAGATGAAACAGTTCAGACTTTTGAATGGGCTTTCAATTCATTCAAAACATGTATGGGATGCGAGGGACCGAGAGTTATGCTAACAGGTATGTGATATGTGAATTTGTTATGCTAACACATCAAATAATTTATTGTGATAGTCAAATAATGGTTTGTGAGCAATTGTAGATCAAGATCCTACAATGCCAATTGCTCTGAGAATTGTATTTCCAAAAACAATTCACAGACTGTTTTTATGGCATGTTCAGAACCGATTTATGCCATTCTTAAATGAATTATATGCAATATTTGCTTATAAGGATTTTAAAATAAAATTCCAATATATTATACATCATCCTTTAACTCCTCGTGAGTTTGAATGTGCCTAGGAAATGATGCTAGAAGAATACAATCTGCATGAAGATATGACTCTACGCAAGTTATATGAAATAAGGAAAAAATGGATACCAGCATTTTTTAAAAATGACTTCTGTGGGGTAATGGTGTCAACACAACGCGGTGAGAGGATGAACAGATTAGTGAAGAAATCACATGTAGATGCGAACACCCCTCTGCATGAGTTTGCTAAACAAATGATGAAAATGTTGCATAGCAGGAAAATTAAAGAATCAAAGGAGGCATTGATGAGCAAGGTATATGGTGTTTGTTATCAATAATCAATGGCATACATGTTTATGTAAATACGTTATTTAATTATGATGTTAACGTCTTATAGGGACCAAGGACAACCGATACGTTGTATAGGTTCGAAGTGAGAGTCTCTAGGGCATACATCAGAGCTGTTATGAATAGATTTGAGGAATCAATGAAATACGCCACTGCATACAGAATATTGAAGGACACAGACGGTTGTGATAAAGATTGGATCGTACAACATACAAAAAGATCTAATAAAATTGTGTGGGGACAACATCAATTCAAGATAACAGCGGACATAGAAGCTGGAGAGTATACATGCGAGTGCAAACAATGGGAACGTACAGGTTTGAACATCTTGTCTTGATTATACGAATAAAAGTGCATATTAGATTTTTTTATTGTTATACAAAATAATATATATCATTAACAATATAATGATTGGTCTTCATGATTTCAGGTCTATTATGTGTTCATCTTTTAAGAGCCTTCATGCATCTACAAGTTGAAACGATACCTTCAAAGTATATATTGTAAAGGTACACTGTCTCATCAAGACAAGATGTACCGTTCGAAAGAATTGATAAGAGCTTCAGGGGAAAGGATGGAGTTACTAAATCATACAGACAGAAAATGTTGCTAACGAAAACAATGAAAGTTGTTCGCCAGGCGTGTATGTCAAAAGCAGGGTACGATAAGGCAATGGATGTGTTGGATGAGCTTGATGGTGTTCTATGCCGATTGGAGCCAGACATTGGATGTAATGAGTCATGTGATGTTAGTGATAATGAGGAAAAACAGGTAATAAAATTCAATTTTTTTAATGTTAAACTATTTGGAACATATGAGTATGTATGGTCATATATTTTTTGTAACAGGAAGGAGAAATAAATAATAATAATAATGCTGGGGAGGGATTGGATGAAGATGACAATTCAATTACATGCCACAAAATAGTATGTAAAAGATAAATATATAATCTTGCATGAAGCAGTGTATGTAATGAATATATGAAATCAATGAACTAAAAAATATTTTATTATGTAGGATGATCATAACATTATGACTGGATGTGGACCTGCATTAAAATTAATAACAGCTGGTAACCAGGTAAATATTCAAAATTTGGTGTTCATTTGTATATAATGCAATAGATGTTTATGCTACATTGAAATGATGATTTATTTGGGTTATGCTATATAGGTGGACAACATGAAAATACAACATGTGGTGTGTGATACCAGTTCTCCATTACACGTATCACACGACCAAATGGAACAAATGGGTGCATCCTCAGAAGCTAAGAAGGTTAGCATTGATAACTGATTTTTTTAGAGTGGTACATATATACTTTTTATTTATATGTGTATACTAATTAATATCGAATTTGTATTATACAGAGGTTGAATTTTAATGTGGATGTTATAAATCTAAGTATGCCGGATCGTGCAAGACCAAAAGGACGGACAATAAAAAATACGGAAGAAAGGATTATGAAACTATGTGCGAAAGGAGAAAAAGAAGAATAGGAGATGCCAGTTGTGTGGAATTGCAGACGGACATAACAGCAGGACGTGTCTGTCAGTGGAAGAGAACAGGGCAAGACTGGCAAGACTGGCTAATCGAAAGAGAGGACGACCAGCCGGATCAAGACTCAATACTAAAACAACTGCTCCACAATGAAATGAAACCTCGACTGCTAAAAAACATCGTATTGATGAAGAAGTAGACAATGAATCAACCGCTGAACATATGGGTTTGGGTGAAGAATTAGATGTGTGAAAATAGATAGGTTGATGTATTAAAAATTTGTAATAGCACAATGACCTCTGTTTATTTGAGGTAATAAATATTTTGCATTAATGGGTTATATAATGCTTTGATATAAAAATATAATATGTTGCATAAAACTTGAACATTATAGAAAATATGAAACTAGATATATGCCAACAATTGGTCTGGAACGATTAACAATCTGACAATCTGGACATGAATGGCATAGACACTCAGCAATGTTAACATAAGTAAACATTCAGGTACCACTTCAGTTCTACACACTTGATATAAGACTGATATGAAGTAGCATAAACACTGGCCACAGTAAACATAAGTACCATGGGAAGTAGGAAAAATGAACATAAATGTATCTAATATATGAAACTATAATATGTTGCATAAAATTTGAACATTACGGAAAATATGAAACTAGACATATGCCAACAATTGGCCTGGAACGATTAACAATCTGGACATGAATGGCATAGACACTCAACATCGTTAACATAAGTAAACATTCAGGTACCACTTAGGTTTTACACACTTGATATAAGACTGATATGAAGTAGCATAAACACTGGCCACAGTAAACATAAGTGCCATGGGAAGTAGCATACAAATGTGCGACACTTGCCATAAGAGCCTTAGGAAGTAACATAAATAGTTTGGGGATCCCATACGGAATATTGTTCAGCTATGATATCTAATTCTTGGCTTTTAAACAACGTCGTTTCCCTGGAACATACTTGAAAGGCACCAGTTCTGCAGGGAAGGGGTAAACCCTGTTGTTGCGATGAAAGGTCATGTAATGCAGAACAAACGCACGTTGGTCCAATGGTTCATCCTATAATAGTCATAATAGTTGAATTAATGATAAGAATATGTATGAAAAAGTATTTTATGCAATAACAAAAAGTAATTTAGTAACGTACCGGTACAACAAATTCTGAGATGTCGCCATCATCAAAGTCGTAGCATCGGAAGAAGTTAGCGACAAAAAAATCACAATCATTGGAGCCTGGTAACATGGTTGGACAATGGGGAAGAAGCCCAATCTTGTAGTTGCCAAACTTGGGTAAACTAGAATCCGGTCGAGCTTCATGTAAGGCAATGCTAAATCTTCTCATTATTAATCTGGACCATGGTATTTTCGTTCTATTTATCAACAATTGATCATTGTGGATTTGTTTCCAGGAAATGCCACCAAGCAATGGCCCATAAGGATTTGAATCTAAAATGTCTATTCCATGAAGCTGAAAGTTGATTACATAAAGGGTCCAGTGACTACGGCGTAGCATAGGAACCATGATCTGTTAACATATATATATATATATATATATAAGGTTATGAATTAACAATAATATGGCTATGGAAAAATAAAGATATAGCAAAATATAACTTATAAGCAAATGAACATTAAAATATCCTTACAAATAATAGTGATTGGGGCTCACCAGTTTAATTTGGTTTAGAACTTCATCTAGAGGAAGAATCGGGACTATTAAATCTTTAAGAACTGATGTTGAGAAGGGCTGCGGATTTTTACTGTGTTGTTTGAGCTCCTCGATATTCAAAACAGTCTGCACAAAAAACATATTGATTATTTTTATATATTTATACACTAAGAATTGAAACATGATAAATATTTGAAGAGTAAAATAAAAAAAATTACCCCAACATTGACATTTAGTATGAGTGTGTTGCTTATGGTACCTGGATTGTATAATATATCATCATCACGAATACAGTCAATGAATCCCTGCATGAAAAAGTTCTCAAGACATTTATTAGGGCCAAAAGATTGGACAACATCCAAGACAGAACCACCATATCCTCCAAAATCAATGATAGACCTGAAAAAATTGCAACTTGAAATTCAAATAACAAATGATACTTAATTGAAGGTAGAATAATGAAAGCATACATGCTCGGGTCTAGTTGTCCTGAACAAATGAACTTAAATAATTGGCGAGCACATTCTTCACGTGATACATGGGGAGGTTCAGCAACTGCAGATTTAGTGGAAATATTCCTTGCAACCAGTTCAGGAGTTGCCTAATATATATATTTGTTAGTAATCAATGGCATAAATGATTATGTATTGTAGTGTACATATATAAGAAAGATAAGAATATGACACGATATGACTAACTTCTGTCAGGGGGTTCTGTCAAACTTTGGTGCACTATATGTGGAAGGATCCTGTAGAACAGGATTTTGTCCTTCCTAAAACACAATAAAAGTATAAAAATATACACAATCAAATATAGGTTATGACTAATATTCACATAATATGATGAAGAATAAATACTGACAGTATTTAGGGGGGGGGGGTTTACTTCTGAGACAGCATCCTGTAGAACAGGATTTTGTCCTTCCTGAAACACAATAAAAGTATAAAAATATACACAATCAAACATAGGTTATGACTAATATTCACATAATATGATGAAGAATAAGTACTGACAGTATTTAGGGGGGAGTTACTTCTGAGACAGCACGCTTGTCGGTTATGGGAGCCTTGTGAAAAAAAATAAAAACATTCAGATATATTAGGGTTACTATCACATATTGTAATTAAAAGTATAATCATTGGGAATAAATTAAAACAAACATTTGATTTTGGAGTCTTGTCAAATATTGGGACATCCATGACCGAATCTTTTTTACAAACGTTTCCACTGAATACCTGTATTGGAAACATATGAAGTTGGTGTATATGTGAACTTGTATGCTATATTTTATATATGCTTCATACTAGTTTGTATGAAAAACTTACATGTTCTGATACTTTATTATCATCTGTACGAACATGGGTTGGCTGATCGTGATGCTGAAGATCAGGGGTTTGAACAGGAGGAGTGGATACATGGTCATTTGTCGGGGGCGATGAGGTAGTGGGTGGGTTATCTACATTTGGACAATAAAATGATAAATTAGTTAATGCTGATATGCACCAGAAATAGAAATGTTCTGTAATAAAATAATGGTTATACATACATACTAGAACAAACTACATCCACATAATATCATGGTGCGTAAAACAAAATGATAGGGTGCATCTAAAATCAAATGAAAGGTATTGGTGATGTAGTAATACAAATGAATGCATAAGTAATATATAATATGTTGCATAAAATAATGTATTTAAAATCGTATACCTAAATACAACTTTAGTTTGAATTATCCGTGAGCTGAATAATGTTTTAAAAAATAAACATAACTATTAATACCTTCTTGCTGAGTATCACGCTGTGTGGCAGCCCTTAGAACTTCGTCGATCATTTCGCCAAATGTCTCAGATAGTTCAATCTGCTTAGCAACAAGCATCTGATGGCTCTACTGAAGAGAAGCACAGTACTTATCCACCTCTTTGTCATGCGCATCAAACATTGATTCGAACATGGGGCGATGCTGGGAGGGCAGACATTTCAGCTTGTTGCCAATCAAATGCTTTATGCGTGGCACATATATGTTGAATACTTCAGAAACCGGACGTTCTGGTGCAATGACATAACATGTCTCTGTGCGGCTACGAAACTGTTTAAATCCAAGTTATAACTGTTAGCATGTATTGGAATTTTACCATCTGCATGAACAGGAAAAAATATGTTTATGGCTAACCTCTGCATGACCAAATGGTTCCCCAGTTTGGTGGGGGCCACGTCTGTCACCCCTAGCCAAATCTCTTATTGTCTCGTTGTAAAAATACTTGATGCGGGGAGTACCATACTTGTTCTCAGGTGATGCAGAGTGGTGTAAGTGGTCAAGATAATATATCTGAACCAAATAGAAAAACAATCATAGATATTTAGTATGAATGTAAGTACAAAACAAATTTTTGTATAGCATATATATACTTGGTAAACAGAGAATTACTTACAAGAACAATGAGTGAACATCCATGCACTGTTGCAGTAATGTTTGTTCTGTTCCTCTTGTGCCAACGACTGGCAGCATCACACAAATCAGTATATACTAGTTGACACCAATCAATCTCAGCCATCCAATCCATGTTTGTTGTTATTAGGACCTCGTTGTTCGTAATACCCCATGAAGCAGATGAGAATAGAAGTCGATTGAATAAAATTAGAAAAAAAACATCTGATGGATAACTCATCATCATTCCCAATAACTAGCTTGTCCTGTAGCTTAACAACATCAAACTCTTCTTTACAAATGTTGAGATCCCGTCTCAGTTTTGAAGCAGCGTCAACTTCACCATACCAATCAGTGAACTCCCTGCCACCTCCAGCACTTGGCAATCCCAATATAAGACGAACCGTCTCTTTTGTGATCTTGAGTTCTTTACCAGCCCTTGGGCGTATTGTCATGTCGTTTGGATCCAGCTTATCCATCAACCACCTTATGAGAGACCTGCTCTCTAACGCATCGGTACACAAATCAAATATACTTTGAAATTCCATCCTAGCAACAGCATCACGCTGTCGATCGCTCATTATCCAAGTTGGCACAATGACATCATACAGGATGCAACGGATATTCAATTTCTGCCGGAATAAATGAATATGTATTAATACACAGTGTATATATATTGTTATAACTAAGGATAATATAGATATACATATGATATTTATTAGATGGTTGTAAATAACTATAGTCTAAAACACTAACAAAATAAAAAGCATACCAAAATAATAATATATAAAATGTAACATTGGGGTAGTACAACATTGATTGTGCACCAAAATTAACACATAAACAAACATAAATATATACATAGTACTTGGGATTTTCTGGATGTCCTCTGTTTGGGTGAGCTTGTTTTCATAATGATCTTTGACTTGACATCAATATCAATCTTTGATCTGCTTGACACAATCGGGACTTGTGGAGAAGGGACTTTTATCTTCTTTGAACGATTATTTTCTGAAGTTGAGGGTACAGCTGATCTAAAATTGCGCTTCAATGATGCAGCATCCATGAAATTATCGTCAGACAATGCGGATGGAACTGTAGGAGGATTTTTTTTGACACGACAAGCTAGTGCCTTTCTACGGACACGAGTAACTGGAGCTGGCTGAGGATCAATTTGTTGCTGGTTATGGGGATTATCAGCATGTTGAGCTGAGCTGCTAGATCGTGTTCGTCTTGAAATGTCAACAGAAAACACCTCCTGACTTGACTCAATCGTTAATCTTTTTTGCATTAGATGGTGGGCGATCAACGGACCTCATGGTTCAGCAAGCAATATAACTATTCAAAAAATTATTGTATTTAAGTAAAATGATTTATGCATAAATATATGCCAAAAAATGGAATGTTGTATATAACTGTCTACAATGCATACTACATAATACGAAATGGAGTTACGTATCTTAAACTACCTTTTCCATTTATATGCCATAATATTAATGAACCATGGTTATATACAAGCATAAATATTAGTTGACTATTTCATATAATTGTAACTGGTGCATGATAAAAAAATACCTATTTTGCATCAACTAACTATACAACATAGTTAAATAACTAGTTCATATTAATATACACAATTTGATGATATTCAAACATGAATATTTAAATAACTATTGCATATATAATAGTACCTGTGTGCATTTATATATAATACAACGGGTGTGTAAACTAATGTTTCAGGTAGCGGGAAAAATACAATTGTGCATAACTATAATCACCGATGTTCATATATAGTTGTACCAATGTGCATAAACAGCAATGCCGATGTGCATATATATCAGTGCCAATATGCATATATATATATTACTAATGATATGTAAAAATAATCTCTGCAAACTCAGGAAGAAATACCTGAACCGGCGACGTTGCCGAGGTCTTTGATGGCCGAGCGATACAGCGGATCTAAAATAACTGCAGATGCTCTTCAATCGGGGCTCCAGAACCAAAGAAATATGCAATGACTTGTAAGATAAAGCACCCGATTGGAGAAATGTAGAAACGGATTCAAATCACACACTGATAATAACTAAGGAAAACAATCAAACCGACTTCAAATCGACAAAAATACCTCAAAGATCGACGGAAACCTCGATGTATTTCAAGTTGGAGCGATTACCTGGAACTTCACGGGAAAGCAATGACTCTTCAATCGGGGTTCCAAAGTTCGCAGGTTGAAGGAGCGGAGATGGATTGAAGCGGTGGAATACGCCTGGCAAGTCGCCTCGGCCACCGGGATGAAGGGGTTTTCTTCTTGTTCGGCGGATGCAGAAGATAGAAACCCCTATGACTCGCGCGGGTTTATCTCTGTTGATTGCGCGAAGACGGTTTTGGAAACCGGGAAACGGGGGAGACGTACAACGCTAACTGAGACAGAGGCTAACGGCGACCGTGAGTGCGTATATGCTGACTAGGTCTGGTTCAACCAAAAGTACATATTGACTGACCTGAGCTTCCTCTATTATTGGAAGCTCAGGACTCTTAATATATATATATATATATATATATATATATATATATATATAGTTTATATATTATGAGCCCTGGGCTTCCAATAACTAGAGGAAGCCCAGGTTGGACGGTGCAATCCGGTCGAGTCGGACCACATCCAGACGTCTATAAAATAGGACTCGGAGTGCTAGGGTTCAGTTTTTTACGCTCCACCCCGATTCATTAGCGACGTCGCGTGCGACGACGACGGTTGCCCCAGAGCGTGCGCGACGGTGGACCCCTAGCCGGTGGCCGCAACTCCATGTCCTTGACGCGCGGTGGCGGAGGTTCCTCGATCCGGAATAGTGGCGGCGGTTCCCAGGTCGGTGGCAGCGGCTCCCCGATCCAAAGGGCGAGCGACAGCGGGGCCCTTGTGCGGGCAAGCGGCGGCGTCCCCGAGGTCCCGAGGAGGCGGCACTTCCAAGGCCGGCGAGCAAGCGACGCCCGTCGACGTGCGAGTAGCGACGGCGACGCATGAGGCGCGATCTTCGAGCGAGCGGCGTCACGGAAGGCCCGAGATGCGCGCAGCGATGATCGCGCGTGACATCCTCCGATCCGGCGCAGTTTTCTTTTCGATTATTGTGTTTTATGCCTACCACATGTATTATTTACGCTAAAATCTGTATGATTTTATGCTTAAACACGGAGTTCGTATATCAGTTTACTGCATGCACATTGGAAAGGCAATTCCTTGATTTATGTTGTTCGTAATTTACGCGCATGCAATGGAAACTCCCACGATTTTTGCCATAATTTTTGGATCTGTATAAAAATAGAAACCGCATGCATGCGGCTGCCATATCTTCGGATCTATCATAAAAATAGGATAGTAATAACAACCTACTAAAGCTATCAACCTCTCACATTGATTCAGTATTTACGCTTATAATTTAGTGATTTTATGCTCAAAACTTAAGGTTTTTACGCTCCACCCGGGGAAGCGTCCACCAGTGAACGACATGCTAGATTTTTTACGCAGTGTGACGAATTGCATAAATACCTACACAGTGTGGCATATTTAGTATGAGTATATGTCATAAAATGGTCATTACGAGTCTAGCTGCATGGCTGTTGGAGCGATCCTAAATTTATGGAGGAAATAAATCATTTAAAATAGAAACTGCCACACATATTTTCCTAAATTTACGCGCATGCAAGGGAACGTGTTTGACTCATGCATGCATTTTGCCGTAATTTTTGGATCTGTATAACCGCATGCATGCGACTGTCATGATTTTCGGATTTGCCATAAAAATAGGATCGTAATAACAACCTACTAGAGCTATCAACCTCTCACATTAGCTCGGTATTTACGCTTATAATTGAAGGATTTTATGCTCAAAACTTAAGGTTATTACGCTCCAACCCAGAGATGCGTCCACTAGTGAACAACATGCCAGATTTTTACGCAGTGTAACGAATTGCATAAATAGCTACACCATGTAGTATAATTTGTATCAATATATATCATAAACTAGATCTAATGTGTTTAGTTGCATGGCTGTTGGAGGGATCATATATTTATGAAGGAAATAAAACATTAAATATGATTTTTTGTTTCTATGCGTGCAATTTATTTGCTTTCAGTGCACATTATTTTCATCATAAATTCGTGTGCATGCAGCTGGTAACAGATTTTTACGCAGTATACTGAATTGCATAATTATCTACACATGATAGCATATTTAGTAGCAGTATATATCATAAAATGGTCCTTACGAGTCTAGTTGCATGGCTGTTGCAGAGATCCTAAATTTATGGAGGAAATAAAGCATTTAAAAATAGAAACCGTCACATATATCTTTCCTAAATTTATGCGCATGCAAGGGGACGTGTTTGACTCATGCATGCATTCCTTTTTTGCGCGCAGAGACGTGGGCGTGGGTGGTGCAACCGACAGCCTGGTCCAGTCGGTGCGCTGGATTGAACCAGGTGCAGGGATGAGCGACCTGGGCTCCCGTTATACCTGCCCTATATATAGTCAGCTATTAGTTCTCATATGGATGGAGGGCAGCTCCATTGCCCGAGTGGCTTCTGCTTCTTGACAGGTGAGCTTGGGGTGGTCAGCTTCCTTTTCACCCCAGCGGAAGTTCCCTCAGGTGCTGACTGTTTCACAGGAATGTTTGTTTAGACTCCACAGCACTAGTGAGTGATACTGAATCTCAAAACAAAACAAAAACAGAATAAAATTGGGGAGAATAGTGTATGCACTGCCATGGGGTGAATAAAATTAATACATTCTTCATTTATTTCTATTTGATGTCACATTTTTTTAGAATTTGCTCTATAATTTTGGTCAAACTCAAGATACTTGACTCTTCAATAAAGTTAAAAGAATTTATAATTTAAAACGGATTCTAATGCCCAAATACGCTCTTTATTCTTCATCAAATTATTGGCGAGAGGCGATGGCGGGGGGAGGGAGGTTTAGGTGAAGTGTCAAGTAGGTACGTTTAACATGTATAATCAGATGGACACATAGATGTTGCTTGGTTCACATATTTGTAAGAGTAACGGATAACGTTAAACCATGTTTATTGAAATCCAACGTAATCAGATACCACACTAGAAACTAATATCAACCTATTCAAACTTGTTACCGCTATAATCAAGCATTAATCATTACTGTTGACATTTGTGTTATATTTCATGAACCAAACAACATCATATTCTACAGTATGATGAAACCGCATGCTAGCATTTTAAAAAGTCAACTGAAGTCTCTTCAAAATGAAATGACGTGGCTGGCATTTCGCTCCACAGATCACAGCCTCTCCAATCAGCAGTTGCTAAGCTTTGCCAAATGAGCCTTCCCATTACGATGGTGAGCGAGCATCTTTTCGCTATTGCATTGCAGATCGCAGACCTCGCAAAAACTCAGCGACAACCGTTTCTTCGCCTTCAGCGTGTGGTTCTTCCCCCTTCGGTGTTCAGCTAGCGTAGTCTTGCTGTTGCAGTGCAAATTGCAGAGCTTGCAAACATACGTCGTCCTATGTATCCCCTCGTCCACAGAACTTACGGTTTGGCCTCCTCCCCGCAAAGCTTGTACCTTCTGCTGGTGTCCCCTGCTGCTCCAGTGGCTCTCCAGCTGAGATACAGAGTCACATTTGGCCTGACAGATACCGCAACCCCACTCTGACAGATACTGCTTGCCTTCCACCTGTAGAACCAGAAAATTCAGCTGGTGTCTCTTGCCTCTTAGGTGGTTGGCCAAGTCTGACGGACAATTGCACTTGGCTTGGCACAGGCTGCAATTCCATGCTGAAGCAGGGCCGTTGTCCTCTACTCCTCTTCCTGTGTCGCATGATTTGGCTGTGAATTCGGCGACCTATAGCTATAGATCACTGCCATGTTCTTGCATTCTTCCAGCAGGCACTGGATCTATGCTTTGTGCCTTTTGCCTCTCAGGTGGCTCTCCAGGTCTGATCTGCAGGTGCAGTTGGATTGGCAGAACCTGCAGACCCAGGTTAGACGTAGCTTTTCGTCGTATTGACGCACGTCTCCGGGATTCGCAGCAGCAGCCGCCCTCGCTTTGTGACTGTTGGCATTGGTTCTTGGTACCACCAAGGTTGCTACTTTAGACTGGTGTTTGTGCCCTGCACAATGCTGTTGCAAGTGGCCCTCGGTCGGTGCTTCCACCCGGCAGATGTCACACCTCCACTTTAATAAAGGATGCGTCGTCTCCTTAGGCAACCTAGTCTGTTAATTTTACATTCAGTTTGTTAGATGCTGAGAGCTTTGTTTGTATGGTGAAATCAGGACAGGCACTTTTTGCTAGTACTAAATCATTTCTCTAAGCAGTTTTACTAGGCAATAAATGAGAAAGTGTGAAAACCTAGACAGGTAACTTAATAGTAAAATGTTCATATGCACAAATTTGCGAACAAAACAGATATAGAATTAATACCAGATGAGGTAACAACATAGCAAGTTGCTCGCCCGATTGAATTCTTGTTGTTTGAGTGGTGCATTTTCCTGACCTACAACTACAACTGAGTTCTTTGTCTAAGCAGTTTGACTACAGCGTTAGATGAGCAAGTGTTGAAAGTTAAACAGTAAACATACTAGGGAAATCATGATATACTTCACAGATGCTAGAAAAAAAAAGTAAACAAATACTCCACATGGCACAAACGCATAAGAAGAAGAGAATCCAAAAACTCCAGATCAGATGGAAAGGAAAACACCATGTTCTGTTCAATTCACCTCAGTGGGTTCTTGTAGTTTGGTCTCATCAAGTGCTGCATTTTGCCGCCGACCTGCAGCGTTACCAGCACCGCAAGAAGTCTTCAGGCATTCACGGACGAGATATTCGGCAGGCTTCTTGCGGTGAATCAAATTCGATGCCTGAAGGCTTGTTGCGGAATCTTTCTTCTCCTCCATATCGTTGTCCACATCCGCGGCGACAATAAGGTCTGCAGGACCAAACGCTTCTCTGCTGCGCGGCATCTCCTCGAGCTTGACGACGGAGAAGGGCGCCCCTGGGCTGGCACGCTCGGCGTCGGCGGCGCGCAGGGCCATGGCACGCTCTATCCTGGCGAGCTCGGCCAGGATGATCTCCTGGCGAAGTCGGTCCTTCTGGAGCTGTGACAGCAGTGCGTCCCTGATCACCAGCATCGACGAGTCCTCTGCACCAGCGTCGTGCCTGGGAGGATCGGGGAAGCGGCGGTCTCCGGCGGCGAACAACTCCATCGATAAGACGATGGAGTCCTTGTTGCGAGAGCAATCAATGGAGCGCGATAGAGCGAGGAGACGGAGTATGGTTTTGCTGCGATGGTGGAACACCACGGGAAGGCTGAGAGGAGACGCGACTTAAAAGGCCGGGGCGACGCGTATCCGCCGTCCAAAACCGTCACCGTTGCTCGGCTCAAGTGGATGGGCCGCATCGCCTCTTTTCTTCCGTTCGCATCCGCCCGTTCAGTGTCAGCGCCGCCTTGGCAAGGTTCCCCGCCCCGCTTCGTTCGTTGCGTTCCCATGCACACGCGAGACTTGGAAAGCGCTGCTCGTTTTCGCGGCGCCAACGGCACCCACGCGTATAACTCAACAAATATGCGGGCGCCAAACACGCGGGAAAGTACTGTCTGGCGGGCTTCCTGCGGAGGTGCGGCCGATCCGCTACCTGACGAGCATATCTTACTCTGTCTGAATGGTCCGCGATAGCACAGATGTTCTTCTTCTCCGCGAATAACCCTAGAACTTACTCCAGGAGAGATTCCGTCTAGGGGAGAGTTCCAAAGGGTTGCTTCAAGTCGTCAGGCTACCCGGTGCTACTTTAATCAGCGTAGAGTCGAGTGAGATTGTTGTGGAAGACTGAACTAGATCTAACCCAAGGCTAAATTACTCCTACTTTTAGGAATTTGAAAGGTAAAACTAATAAATAGATTTGATTTGATCGATTATGTGGGTTTCAATCGGTCGTAGTCCTTCATCTATATAAAGGATGAGGTCTGGACCCGTTACAAGTCGTGTCCCGAGTTAATCTCGCAGATTTAGCCAACAAATCCCACAAAAAACTCGAAATCCTAACTGATTCTGCGCACGCGCGGATCGTCCGCACAGTCATTTTCTGCACTCAACATATGCCCCTGTCTTTTGGTGGAGGTTGACGAACCAAAAGCATATGAACTAATCCTGATGTAAGTCACCAGCTTTTCAATCCAATATGGTGATCATTCAACAAAGCCCCAATGTATAAAAGCCGTTTCGGATTGCATCTTTTTCGGTCATGACCATTTGATCAATAAATCAAAAGGAATAGAATGGAGGTGCCCCTCAGGCTGAATGGACAAAGGGACTATACAGGTAAGGCCTTGTTCGGTTGGGCTGTAATTGGCCAGTATCGTGGTCTGATCCATGGGTGTTATCCCAGTGTGGATCAAATACCAGCCTGGTACGAAACAGTTGTTCGTTTAGCCCATGCGTGTATGTGAATCCGGTCCAATCCCCGCGAAAACCCTCAATCCCGACCTGGAATCAATCCATGAATCAACAGACATGGAACTCATCCCACAGATAGTGCGCGGGTGTGTAAGCGGTGGCGGCGGCGCGATTCAGAGGCAGTACGACGGCGACGCTAGGCCACTTCCATCATCGGTCGCCCTCCTCGTTAGCGACTTTTTCTCTGTGAGTTTGTCCTCCCCTCCCTTCTTTCCCCTCTCCTGTGTCTGTGTCCTAGGGTTTGGGTTTTTTGCGTGGGATGGCCATGGCCGCACGAAGAGATCGTAGCTCCCTTGTCCCTATTTAAGTGTAACACCCCTGATGTTACGTGAACTAAAACTCTGACATGTCATCATAAGCATTTACATTAACTTGCTTGTTACACTTAGAATGCATTTATTAGGTTAAAATTTTCGATTCAAAAGTGTGATGTGGTGTGTTGAGTATAGGACTTAGGTTGAAAAACTTGCTTGGAATTATGGATAAAAAAATAATTCCTAAACCGAGGACTTGTTGGGAATGAGCTGTATATACTAAAGTTGGATCTTAGACTAGAGAGTAACTTTGTTTTTGATGGATGGATCAAAGGGATGAATCCCTGGAAGAAGCTGAAAAACAGATGAAACTCATTTGAAACCCGAAACTAACCCCAAATGTGGAATTTAAAATCTAGAAGAATTTAGCTAAAAGTCCATATACCAAGGTTGTAGAACTTGGAAAAGTGAACAAATTTCATATCTGGAGAATTCCAAGTTGTGTGGAGAAATTTGGAGTAATTTGCAAAATTTCAGCTTGGGTTCAGTTTGAATTGGGCTGAAAACAGTTTCATATAGCTGTTTTTGGACCCTTATAACTTTTGATCTATGGACTTTTGGTAAGGAGTTGCTATAACAAATTTGTAGAGTAATTGTTGGAGCACAATCCCTTTTAAGTGTACTAGCCCTGAAACTACATGATACCAGGAGCAAAGGTGGTCCAAAGATGGGATGCTAGGTATTGTGTTTTCAGACTTAGCTGAATCATTGCAGCTGAGTTTTAGTGAGATTTGTGCAGTTTTGGAGCTCTCTATTGCTCTATCCATAGGGTTATAGGTTATGATCATTAAAACAAAATTATAAAGCTACATGAGGAGTATAATTTTGATTAAGTCACCTAGCCCTAAAGATATTCGAAACTTGGAGTAAAACTGGTCCAAAATAGAGTTGTCAGAGATTGTCAAATTCAAACTTTTGGAGTAAATTCAGATTCAGAATTTCTGTGTTTGATGCCAACTTTGGGCTGTGGTAGATTGGAGTCCAAAAGGGTTTATCTAACGGTCACTATGTAAAACCTGTAGAGGAACTATTGGAGTATAAATTTTAATAAGCAACTTGCCCCTAAAACCATATGCTACTAGGAGTAAAGATGGTTCAAAGTGGTGTGGGCTGAATTCTGAATTTTCAGATTTAGAATAGTGCCTAAGTCTGAATTTCAGTGATTGTAACAGACTTTGGAGCTTCCTTGTGCATAATCCATAAGGTTTTGAACTATGGTTTCTATAGAGGAGTTGAAGGCCATAAGTTGGGGTACAAATGTATTTAATGGTGATGGATATGATCCTACACAAAAAGTGGAGTAAAACTTGCTCAAAGTTGGACTGCCTTGTGACTGAAACTGAATTTTTCTCAGTTCACTAAAAACTGAAAATTAGTGTTTGGTGCCAGTTTGATGTCCTTTTGTGACTAAATCATGGGGTGTTGAACTAAGAACTATATAGAAAAGTTGGAGCCCATAATACAGAGAATATGTTTTATAAATAGGGGTGGACTTGGTTCTACATAAAAGTGAGAGTAAAACACCTCTAAACTTTCTGTCAGACAAATGTGTGCTGAATTTGGAGTAGCCAGCTGAAACCCAGTTTTAGTACTCTCAACTCTGTTGGTCGACTTAGGACCTTATTAACACAGAGTTTGTGGAGCTTTAGTTAGCAATCATTAAAAGAAAGATGGGGAGTGAAGGCAGTGGAATAGTTCCTAGTAAGGAAGTATGTTGAGTTCAGTTCTTACTTCAGTTGGCTGAATTTAATTTTTTGTGTTTCCACCAAGCTTTGGAGCACTATAACTCTTGATCCATGAGCTTTTGGTCTTGGGATGCTATAGCAAACTTGTAAAGATTTGTTTGGTGAGCAAATGTTATTGACTAAGGTTGGCATGTATTACTTGGGATCGTGAGGATCAAAGGGGTTAATGTTGGGGGTTTCAGTTTGGTGCTCTGTTTGGAGCTCTATTGTGCCAAATCATGGTAATTTTGGACAGAAAACGTTAAAGAAAAATGGAAGAACATATCTAGGAGAACAAACTTATTTAAGCAACGCTAGGCTGGTGCTACATAAAAGTGGGAGTAAAGTGTCTCCAAAGGTTCTCTATCAGACTTGAGAGAGGACTGATTTAGTTGACTGTTGCTAAAAGATTTAGTGAGTTTGGAAGATGTTTGGGGCACTGTAACTTTTGATCTCTGCATTTTTGGTCTTGAACTGCTGCAACAAACTAATAGAGCTATAGTTGGAGAATACTTTTGGTTAACAGAGATGGGCTTGGTACTATACACAATTAGGAATAAAGTACACCTGAACTTCCTCTGTCAGTCAGTGAGTTCAGTTAACTGACAGGAGTGCAGAGTGATGGGGGTAACTTTGGATCGCCACAACTCTTGTTCTATATATTTTCAACCATGAGTTGTTATGCAAAAGAGGAAGAGCTATGCATGGAGAATCACTTTTGTTAAAGGGGAGAGGTCTGTTATTAAGTGAAATTGGGTGATCAAGGCAGCTAAATAGGGAGGTATGCAAGGAGGCAACGTTGGCTGATTCTGTAAATTCAGAGAACGAAACTTGGTTTTCAGTGAGCTATAGCCAACTTCAGAGCCGCATATCTTGTGGTCTACACATTTTGAGTGTTGGACTTTCATAGTAAACCTAAAGAGTGATGGTTGGACAACAAGTTTGTTTAGAAAGGCTTGAGCTACCCTTATTTGAAATAGTGAGAAAAGTGGGGCTAAACAAAGGGGTTCAGTCGGACTTGAGCAGTTCAGTGCACATCAAAAAAATCTGAAGAAAATATCTGCAACAAAAAAAAGATCTCAGTCCACTATTTTCTCTCTAGGAGATTCTAGAAAATATGGCCAACAAATGCAGATTTATCCCGGAGGGGGGGGGGTTAATAAAGATATTTTTTTCTGCTAAGGATAGGACAAAGGTGAAAATTCTAGCTGGTTTTCCTCCTGCCTGACAGCTCAAGTATGTGCTGTCCAATTGGAGTTTGGCCACCACTACTGTTTTCCTGTACTGTGTCTGTACGTGGTAAACATGCAGAAGTATAGTGGTAGATAGGAGTGCTCATTTCCATCTGTTATAGCTCCAGATTGATCACAGCAAGGCCACCTTTTGCTCTGTGCGTTGGATGCTCACAAACTGGGTCACTGGTGCTCTCAGTGATCTCTTAGTTTCTTCACTATGCTTTGTTGTTCCTCAACACCCACAACACTCCCTTGATCTCTCTCCACCATCTGAAAACCCCGGTGTGCTTTAAATCATGTTTGCCATTGCCTGCGACGATCGTGCTCTGGGTGGTCGCTGACCTCCGGTGGTTGGGATAGCGCGGTATGATTTCACGCTTTCAGTGGTGTGTTCTTGTATCTATACCTGTCAATGAAGCTCCCTGAACCAGTCGTTTGATCTTCACTGGTGTAGTTTATTCAGAACACTAGAACGCCACCGTGGACCACCCCATAGTCGACTGGCCTGTTCACGATTTCTCCGGACAAGTTTAAGCGAGCACCATGACCTTAGTATGCTAGAGAAGCTTTCTGTATCCCCAGATTGAGTGTTACTGTGTTAAACTTTTCGATCAACCTCGCCATAGTCCCGGTGCCCGTCACCGCCGTGATCTAAAATGGTTTAGGTCGTTTGAATCCGATTCACTTATGGGACAGGTAGGGTTGAGCTTGGGGTAACACGCGATTGTGTTAAATCTTGCCGGAGAAGGCCGCCAATGACTCGTCGCGAGCGTGCAACCTGACGTCGACCCTGGACTGCCAAAGCGACTATCGGGGACCTGGGTTTGTGAATAAGCAAAAAGGAAAGAACCCCATGCACATGTCCGTGGGTGGTGTAAATAGTGTTCAGAAATTTTTTGGATTTAGTTAGGACGGCGCGGGGCCTCGGTCACGGGCCATGTCTGTCTGTGGTTGGGCCGGCTGAGTGAGTTTGAGCCCGATACTGTTCTGAGTTTTGCCTTTTCTATTAGCTGAGAAATTAGAAATGGTGCCAAAATTTGTAGAAAAAATTCCAAAAATCATGGGACAAATTTTATTGGATGTATAAAATCAAAAGCTCTCTGGTAAAGTTGGTTTTAGTATTTTAGAGCAATTAGAAAATATTAAGTGAATGAAAGGTGTTTTTGGAAGGACTGTTTGGATTTTAGAAATAAAAGTACAATGCCAAAAATTATGGGAATTTTTGAGTAATCTTGTTTTGGATAGTGGAGGGTGTGGTAAAAGTTTGAGGCTATTTGGAAACCATTTGCTATGGAAACCTTATAAGTCCTAAAAATAAATGGTTAATCTCTAATCAAGTGTGGGTTAGTGCTTTGGAAAGGAGATACGTTTATCTAGGGAAGAGATGTAGTTGCTTAAGAAGTTTTAAGCTTTTGGATGAGATATAAGTTGGATTAGTTCTCTAGTTTACCTAAGTGAATTCAAATTGGTCACTTTTATTAAGTGCTAGGTTGTGTAGATGCATGTGTATACTTGTCTTGTGTTTTAGTTTGTGGTATTTATGTTTACCACCTCTCCTTGTGAGAGTTTGCATTCCATATCATTACATAAGCATACATGTATTTGTAATTGACTTGTAGAACACCTAGAAGAAGTGGTGTTTGAAGGAGTCTACTCCAGTGGCTGCTGATCAAGTGAAGGAGCCATCTAACTGGGTATTGGATAGAGGGATCTGAAGCCTCTTCTCTGCAACAAAGGCAAGCCCCAGTGCATTTGCCCCTTTCTTGTATTTTTAAAAGATTTTTATACACTTTAAGTCTAGTGAAATGTGCATTAAGTTTATAGAAGTTGCTTGGAAACTATTGGATGCATTGCCTACCTTGATATCCATACCTTTATAGATACTTTTGATGAAGTATCAAAATATGATTTACAAAAATGCTTATCTCTGCTTAGATCTTGTGGATAGAGGTTGTCCTTTGCGTTAATGCCTAGCTGAGGGGTTATCCTGAGGAAGGATGGCTTCTATCTGCAAGAATATTTTCATTGGGAGCATGGTGGGATCTTACTGCAAAGTTCCCTATAATGTTCTTTTCATCCTAAGGAACACAAAACAATCCTAAGGATGGAAGTACTTAAATCGGGACTTGGGCTAGGAACAGGTGATGCTCCACCCAGGTTAATTAAGGATTGGATGCGTATGTAGGCCTGTATGATCAAGGACTATCTTAACTGGCCACATGCCCTGGATATGGGACAGGGTAAGCTTGAACCCGGCTATTCCATACGTGAAAAGACAACCGCGCACTGGGCGTGGGAGATGGTGGGAGTAGCGTGTACCCTCCTGGCTGGAGGCTGGATGGAGGAGTACTGTGCTCCCGGGTAGCGCGGACCGGTTCACGTTGTGGAGGATCTGTGGGAACGGTTGACATATGCAAGGGTTAAGTGCTACATATGTCGTGTGGTTAGAGATCCTCAGCTGAGTAAATCGATTCGGATCGCCGTTATATCCCTGGAGAGTGGAGACTTGATCGCTGCCCTGCAACCTAAGTCAAGATGTGAACATTATGAATAAAAATGATGTTGTATTGATGAGATGGTGAAATTAGACTAGATGCAACCAGAGTCTATTAATATTTAATCTGGCGTTAAAATATTGAAAGTAAGGACTCACTTTAGTAAGCTATTTCTGCAAAAGTATCTAAGTTGATTCTTGCTAAAGCCTTTTCCTTGATTCCTACTTAACCAGCATATCCTTGAGAGTCATTTTTCCTTAGTCGGGTAAGACTTGCGAAAGTACACTCCGTACTCAGGGTTTTCGAACCCATGTTGGTGTAGGTGATGAGGAGTACTCTATGTGTTCGTGAGGCTGGAGAGCGTTTCCAGTTCTGGAGGAGGACTAGCTAGGTTTATGTATAAGCTTTGGAGGGTTTCTACCTTCCTGCTTTTGTAATAAGTTATGCACTTTGAGTATATCAGGACTTGTAATAAATATTACTCTTTCGAAACATGTAAAACTTGAGTTTTGAAAAGGTAAAGAATGTTTGTAAAGTCTTCCGCTCTTTATCTCCGAAGTGTGTGTATCGAATGTGATTACTGTAATATGCATGTATGGTGGGAGATCCTTGGGATAATGAGTTCAAGTTGTTGGACTCGTGATAGCCTTGTTAAGTTACCTGGTACACGTGCATAGCCATCTGAGGCCATCAAGGCAAGGATTGGTGCACGTGGGCCCGATAACTTGGGAGGGATGCAACAGATTGGTATCGGAGCGATCCCCCATTAGCATGGATATTAAAGTAATCCTTTGATAGACTTCAAAAGGATTTTGAGTCCAAACTATTTTGGAAAAACTTAAGAATCTATGATCGAATCCTGATAGTCGAAGTGCAAATAGTATATGATTAAGTTAAGGACTATAAGGTGGCTTAGTTTAGGATGCTAACCACTAACCCACAACTATAATGCAGTTTTTTGCAGGTACACTAACTAAACAATAGGAAAGTGCGACTAGTATTCAATGACGGAGTGAGTAGGTATGCCACCGCCATAAAACGTGATAGCCACTATATGTTGGCAAGAGTTGCAAGGACGAATAGGACGAGCATGCATCATGTCATACAACTTTAAGTTAAACCCCCTGTGTAGCTATTTTAGTATGTGTTTCATATACCCTGTTCATACATCTTTAGTGAATAGAGTGTATCTATTGCTCTTCTCTATAGATGAATCAACAAGAAGCGCCTACAGGAGTTGGAGAGTTTTTACGAGATTTCGGTGTTCCTATGGTCCTATGGCGACTACTTCAAGAAGTTGGATATACCGAAGCACCCAAGTACCAGTGGTCGCGCACTATTCTTAGAGTACAACCATGGTATGAGGTCGTAGTGCGTATTCCAGAACGTGCTAGAAAGCCATCTTGGCCACAATGGATGTTCCATGCCGAAGGAATGACTCCTTGGGAAGGTGTTGAGGTAGCTGCCTTAGAGGTGTTGACAACCATTTGTTACCAGAAATGGGAAGAAATACAAGCAACGTCTATGAGGTTGTTCCCTGCAGTTGCCTTAAGTGACCCAGTTGTGTATCATCACCAGGCCCGATTAATGGAAAGCATTCCCATTGGGCAGGATTCTGTTGAATCGGCATCTGCTCGGGTTTTGATGGCTGTGCTAGAGTTGCAGCTTACTCGAGGGCACAATCATCAAATGTGGCAGCAGTTATACACTGGGAGTTATGCAGCATTTAAGATGATGGAAATGGCCAAGAATAGGGCTTGTACTCAGGCACAAGAACAGCTTGAAGAAACAAGGATTCAAGCTGAGCGAATTGTTGGACTAGAGCATCAGGTAGCAGAACTGCAGGCACAACACAAAGCGGATCAGGATCACATCAAGGAACTTGAGCATCAGCTGACTAATGCTCATTCAAAATCAAAAGTTTTGAGTCAGCAACAAGAAGAAACTCACTCGTATGCTGTTACTGTTAGGGAAGAACTGAAGGAAACCATGGGCTTCCTAGGTCAGCAGGATCATGTGCTCGAGGAGTTGCATCGTACCTATCCGATGGAATTTCAAACAGTGCAGCGACTGATCAACCATCTGCAACAAACGGTGCATATGCTCCTTAGTGACAGGGAACGCGGAACGACGCCGCGTACCGCGTTCCGGGAACTTCGTCCCGAAACGAGGAACGGGAACGCGCGGAACATATCAAGAAACGGCCGCGGAACGTAGATTTTCAAGGTTAGGAACACGTACCGTGAGGAAGCCGCGCCGCCGCGCTGCCGTCGTCCGACTCCGGTCGCCGCGCTGGGTGATGCGTCGTGCGGTCGTCGCGCTGGGACGCGCTGGGACGTGCTGGGACGCGCTGGGACGATGCCGCGCTGGGTGATGCGTCGTCTGGCGGCCGCGCTGCCGTCGTCCGACCACCGCGTTGGGACCGGCCGCGCGATGGAAGGGGAAGGGAAGCGCTGGGACCAACCGCACGATGGAAGAGGAAGGGAAGCGCTGGGACCGACCGCGCGATGGAAGAGGAAGGTAAGAGGAAGGGGAAGAGGAAGGGAAGAGGAAGGGGGAGAGGAATCAAACCGCGTGGAAGAGGAAGGGGAATCGGCCGCGCTGAAGTCTGGCCGCCCGTGGAAGAGGACCACTCTGTTCGCGCGTCGTCGCTGGAAGAGGAAGCGTAGGGTTAGGGCCGCTCGCCGCGTTGCAGTGGAGAAGAGGAAGAGGAATAGACTGGGATGCCGGCCGCTCGCCGCGTTGCAGTGGTGGAGACGAACAGGAATGGACTGGGAGTGGAGTAGTGGAGACTGCCGGCCGCCGCCGTGTAGGAGGAGGAATGGACTGGGTCACTGGGACTTGGACGCGTACAGGCTACACTGTTATTTAAATAGACTTATAGACCTCCTCACAATATCGCAGTACAGTGCCACAACAGCCCAACTCAAAGTCTGAATACCGCAGTCGCAGACATGGTTTTCGGTTCTTCAAGCAAAAGAAAGCGTGCAGATGAAAAAGAAGATGATGATGTGCAAGTCGTCCAAGATGTGCCTATAGATATCCAAGATGGTGACGCAGACAGCGGTGACGAAGATGGGGCTACGGCTGCGGCTACTGGTATGAGACATCCACTACTAGATGAAATAAATATTATTGGTGTTCCGAGTGGAAAAAATGTTGGTGGAACAAAGGAGTGGCAGTGTAAACATTGCAAGAAATCGTACAAAGGTAGTTTAACTAGAGTTCGTGTTCATTTGCTTGGTCCATTACCTGGTAAAAAGGCACAAATTGCTCGTTGTATGTCATTGCAAAACGATCCCAACAAGAGCAAAGCTTTGCGGGAAAAGGTGAAAGAAGCTGATAGTAAAGGATATCATATGAGATCAACATCAGGGACGTCCACTCCGAATCCGTTGGCAAAATCGTTTGGAGTAGCCCAAAGAGAATCTGTCGATATGGAAATTACCAAATTTTTATGTGCCAACGGTATTCCATTCAATGTGTTGAGGAGCCCTCAATTTTCACAAATGATAATGGCAATAAAAAATGGTCCAAAAGATTATAAAGGTCCGTCGAGTGAAAAGGCAAGGACAACTCTCCTAGATGCATGCAAGAGAAGTGTGGAGACCGACTTAGCACCACTTAAAAGTACATGGTAAGTTCTTAATTTTATTGCCTTTTCATTGTATGGTTTTGTCCCAAAAACTCACTTTTAATCATGCATTAGGTTGACACAAGGTGTTTCGGTTGTGTCCGATGGATGGACGGATATTAAAAACAAGCCCCTAATCAATGTGATTGCGTCAAACAGTCGAGGTTCATGTTTCTTATATGCAGAAGATTTCTCTGGAGTTGAAAAAACAGGTGAAGCTATTGCACAATATCTCTTGAAGGCTATTGATGAAATTGGACCAGGAAATGTCCTTCAAGTGGTAACGGACAATGCTGCTAATTGCAAAGCAGCTGGAAAGGAAATTGAAAAAGTAAGTCACATATTTTGTCCTTCAAGTGTTTTTTATCTTGGATTTTCTCTAATCATATTTTGTTTGATTACAGGTGCATAAGCACATTTTTTGGGCCCCATGCGTTGTTCACACGCTAAACCTTATATTCAAGGATTTTGTTGTGAAATTTCCATGGATGCTTGACACATATAAGACTGGAAAAGCAATTGTCAAGTTTTTTCAGAATCATTGCCATTGTTTGGCAATGTTTAGAACCAACTCTCGTTTGGACCTACTTAAGGTGAAAAAAACTCGATTTGCTTCACATTACATTTTGCTTCAAAGACTCATAACATATAGAGAAGCACTTGCCACCACAGTAGTCACAAGGCAGTGGAAAGATTGGATAAATACTTGCACTAATGACGTGAAGCACCAAGCAAGGGTCATTGTCCTAACAATAAATGATGACAGCTTTTGGATGGAAGCTGAAAATATAATTGCTATCACAGAGCCAATATACTCCGTATTAAGGTTTAGTGATGGAGAAGGTCCAAAGATGGGAGAAATCTATGAGAGAATGGATTGCATGGTTGGTGAAATAAAAGATATAATGACAAAAGATGATAACCCGCATAAAGATGATTTTGTTGAGGTTGAAAGTATTGTTATGCGCCGTTGGGAGAAGATGAATCTCCCCCTTCATTGCTTAGCATATGCCTTATGCCCAAAATTTTATCATCAACAATACCTCAACACCCCAGCTCCTGGTGGCACCATAAGGCAAGCTCCTAATACAGATAAGGAGGTTATGACTAATGTGCTTGAAGCTTTTAGTAAAATTGCAGATTCTTCAAGGGAACAACAAGTTTTGAGGGAGCAATTTAATACTTTTATTATGAAGAAGGGAATGTTTGCGCTGCCACCTGTTCAATTGGATGCATTTACCATGGAGCCGATTGAATGGTGGGTAAGTTATGGTTCTGAGACTCCAGATTTAGCTGAGGTTGCAAAAAAAGTTTTATCTCAACCCATCAGCAGTTCATCGGCCGAGAGAATTTGGAGCACATTCAGCCATATCCATAACACCAAGCGCAATAGGATGAACACTACCACTGCAGATAAATTAGTCTTCATCCACTCCAATTTGCGACTTTTGTCAAGATCAACAGATGGCTACAAACATGGCGCACATGCTAAATGGGACATTGATCCAGAAGACTCTTCTATCTAGGCTTTGCAAGAAAGTGATTATCGTTACCGTTATATATATATATATAAGCTAAGACACTATGACTTATCATTATCGGGATCCCATCATTATCAGTTATATATACATATATTATATATTATGTATGTGTCATTGCTTGTTTTAATTACGCATCGTTCCCTGTTCCATTACAATCGTTCCCTAACTTCGTTCCTAAATCGTTGGGAACACGTTCCACGCATCGAATGAACGTCGATCAGCTGTATACCCCTCAACGTTCCATGTTGCTTTAACAGACGTACCGCGTTCCTCGTTCCCGTTCCTCGTTCCCAACGTTCCGGGAACCTTGTCACTAAGATATGCTCAATGTTGCCTTTTATTCTGCCCCAACACCAACGGACTAAAAGGTACCTATGGAGCATGGAAACAGACATCTGGCAGATGTGATAACCGGAGAAGATATAGCAGGCAACTTAATCCTCGTTAGGCAATATACCTATGTAAATTAGTTTTGAAAGGTAGATGTAAGGTAGACCCATATGGCAATGTTAGCTAGTAAAAACAGGTTAAACTTTGTTGTAAAGAGTTTTTCCTGTTTCATCTGGATCAGGTAACTTGTGAGTTTGCCTATGGCTATGATGTAAAAAAAGAACTGCCTGTTTCAGAGGCAACTGTTAATATCTATAGTCGTTTGTCGAATTCCAAGAGTTAAAATGGCTATTCCTTTGGATATTCCCTGTGAATGCACGTGTATGGATAAATGACTTGGCACACGCTGGTACCATAATTTCTGGTTGTGTTTCGTGATGAGATGGTACCATCATGATTTCCCATGTGAGTCTGTTGAACAAGAAATGGAAAATTGGATAAACGTTATCCAAAGCAAATTAGATGCAACATCTTGAGTAAAACACACAGAAAGAGATTTATCGTCGAGTCATCATTGGAAGTTCGCAGCATCGGAGACGAGTGCAAATGTCGAGCGACATCGTGGTTAACTCATGGTTAAGCGAAACAGAACACCTCCCCTGCCTTGTAAGAGAAATTAGGAAATAAGTCAGTGACGTGTTTCCTTTTCCATTACTAAGTCTAGATTTTTAAATCTCGGGACGAGATTTCTTTTAGGGGGAAGGCTGTAACACCCCTGGTGTTACGTGAACTAAAACTCTGACATGTCATCATAAGCATTTACATTAACTTGCTTGTTACACTTAGAATGCATTTATTAGGTTAAAATTTTCGATTCAAAAGTGTGATGTGGTGTGTTGAGTATAGGACTTAGGTTGAAAAACTTGCTTGGAATTATGGATAAAAAAATAATTCCTAAACCGAGGACTTGTTGGGAATGAGCTGTATATACTAAAGTTGGATCTTAGACTAGAGAGTAACTTTGTTTTTGATCGATGGATCAAAGGGATGAATCCCTGGAAGAAGCTGAAAAACATATGAAACTCATTTGAAACCCGAAACTAACCCCAAATGTGGAATTTAAAATCTAGAAGAACTTAGCTAAAAGTCCATATACCAAGGTTGTAGAACTTGGAAAAGTGAACAAATTTCATATCTGGAGAATTCCAAGTTGTGTGGAGAAATTTGGAGTAATTTACAAATTTCAGCTTGGGTTCAGTTTGAATTGGGCTGAAAACAGTTTCATATAGCTGTTTTTGGACCCTTATAACTTTTGATCTATGGACTTTTGGTAAGGAGTTGGTATAACAAATTTGTAGAGTAATTGTTGGAGCACAATCCCTTTTAAGTGTACTAGCCCTGAAACTACATGATACCAGGAGCAAAGGTGGTCCAAAGATGGGATGCTAGGTATTGTGTTTTCAGACTCAGCTGAATCATTGCAGCTGAGTTTTAGTGAGATTTGTGCAGTTTTGGAGCTCTCTATTGCTCTATCCATAGGGTTATAGGTTATGATCATTAAAACAAAATTATAAAGCTACATGAGGAGTATAATTTTGATTAAGTCACCTAGCCCTAAAGATATTCGAAACTTGGAGTAAAACTGGTCCAAAATAGAGCTGTCAGAGATTGTCAAATTCAAACTTTTGGATTAAATTCAGATTCAGAATTTCTGTGTTTGATGCCAACTTTGGGCTGTGGTAGATTGGAGTCCAAAAGGGTTTAGCTAACGGTCACTATGTAAAACCTGTAGAGGAACTATTGGAGTATAAATTTTAATAAGCAACTTGCCCCTAAAACCATATGCTACTAGGAGTAAAGGTGGTTCAAAGTGGTGTGGGCTGAATTCTGAATTTTCAGATTTAGAATAGCGCCTAAGTCTGAATTTCAGTGATTGTAATAGACTTTGGAGCTTCCTTGTGCATAATCCATAAGGTTTTGAACTATGGTTTCTATAGAGGAGTTGAAGGCCATAAGTTGGGGTACAAATGTATTTAATGGTGATGGATATGATCCTACACAAAAAGTGGAGTAAAACTTGCTCAAAGTTGGACTGCCTTGTGACTGAAACTGAATTTTTCTCAGTTCACTAAAAACTGAAAATTAGTGTTTGGTGCCAGTTTGATGTCCTTTTGTGACTAAATCATGGGGTGTTGAACTAAGAACTATATAGAAAAGTTGGAGCCCATAATACAGAGAATATGTTTTATAAATAGGGGTGGACTTGGTTCTACATAAAAGTGAGAGTAAAACACCTCTAAACTTTCTGTCAGACAAATGTGTGCTGAATTTGGAGTAGCCAGCTGAAACCCAGTTTTAGTACTCTCAACTCTGTTGGTCGACTTAGGACCTTATTAACACAGAGTTTGTGGAGCTTTAGTTAGCAATCATTAAAAGAAAGATGGGGAGTGAAGGCAGTGGAATAGTTCCTAGTAAGGAAGTATGTTGAGTTCAGTTCTTACTTCAGTTGGCTGAATTTAATTTTTTGTGTTTCCACCAAGCTTTGGAGCACTATAACTCTTGATCCATGAGCTTTTGGTCTTGGGATGCTATAGCAAACTTGTAAAGATTTGTTTGGTGAGCAAATGTTATTGACTAAGGTTGGCATGTATTACTTGGGATCGTGAGGATCAAAGGGGTTAATGTTGGGGGTTTCAGTTTGGTGCTCTGTTTGGAGCTCTATTGTGCCAAATCATGGTAATTTTGGACAGAAAACGTTAAAGAAAAATGGAAGAACATATCTAGGAGAACAAACTTATTTAAGCAACGCTAGGCTGGTGCTACATAAAAGCGGGAGTAAAGTGTCTCCAAAGGTTCTCTATCAGACTTGAGAGAGGACTGATTGAGTTGACTGTTGCTAAAAGATTTAGTGAGTTTGGAAGATGTTTGGGGCACTGTAACTTTTGATCCCTGCATTTTTGGTCTTGAACTGCTGCAACAAACTAATAGAGCTATAGTTGGAGAATACTTTTGGTTAACAGAGATGGGCTTGGTACTATACACAATTAGGAATAAAGTACACCTGAACTTCCTCTGTCAGTCAGTGAGTTCAGTTAACTGACAGGAGTGCAGAGTGATGGGGGTAACTTTGGATCGCCACAACTCTTGTTCTATATATTTTCAACCATGAGTTGTTATGCAAAAGAGGAAGAGCTATGCATGGAGAATCACTTTTGTTAAATGGGAGAGGTCTGTTATTAAGTGAAATTGGGTGATCAAGGCAGCTAAATAGGGAGGTATGCAAGGAGGCAACGTTGGCTGATTCTGTAAATTCAGAGAACGGAACTTGGTTTTCAGTGAGCTATAGCCAACTTCAGAGCCGCATATCTTGTGGTCTACACATTTTGAGTGTTGGACTTTCATAGTAAACCTAAAGAGTGATGGTTGGACAACAAGTTTGTTTAGAAAGGCTTGAGCTACCCTTATTTGAAATAGTGAGAAAAGTGGGGCTAAACAAAGGGGTTCAGTCGGACTTGAGCAGTTCAGTGCACATCAAAAAAATCTGAAGAAAATATCTACAACAAAAAAAAGATCTCAGTCCACTGTTTTCTCTCTAGGAGATTCTAGAAAATATGGCCAACAAATGCAGATTTATCCCGGAGGGGGGGGTTAATAAAGATATTTTTTTTCTGCTAAGGATAGGACAAAGGTGAAAATTCTAGCTGGTTTTCCTCCTGCCTGACAGCTCAAGTATGTGCTGTCCAATTGGAGTTTGGCCACCACTACTGTTTTCCTGTACTGTGTCTGTACGTGGTAAACATGCAGAAGTATAGTGGTAGATAGGAGTGCTCATTTCCTTCTGTTATAGCTCCAGATTGATCACAGCAAGGCCACCTTTTGCTCTGTGCGTTGGATGCTCACAAACTGGGTCACTGGTGCTCTCAGTGATCTCTTAGTTTCTTCACTATGCTTTGTTGTTCCTCAACACCCACAACACTCCCTTGATCTCTCTCCACCATCTAAAAACCCCGTGTGCTTTAAATCATGTTTGCCATTGCCTGCGGCGATCGTGCTTTGGGTGGTCGCTGACCTCCGGTGGTTGGGATAGCGCGGTATGATTTCACGCTTTCAGTGGTGTGTTCTTGTATCTATACCTGTCAGTGAAGCTCCCTGAACCAGTCGTTTGATCTTCACTGGTGTAGTTTATTCAGAACACTAGAACGCCACCGTGGACCACCCCATAGTCGACTGGCCTGTTCACGATTTCTCCGGACAAGTTTAAGCGAGCACCATGACCTTAGTATGCTAGAGAAGCTTTCTGTATCCCCAGATTGAGTGTTACTGTGTTAAACTTTTAGATCAACCTCGCCATAGTCCCGGTGCCCGTCACCGCCGTGATCTAAAATGGTTTAGGTCGTTTGAATCCGATTCACTTATGGGACAGGTAGGGTTGAGCTTGGGGTAACACGCGATTGTGTTAAATCTTGCCGGAGAAGGCCGCCAATGACTCGTCGCGAGCGTGCAACCTGACGTCAACCCCGGACTGCCAGAGCGACTATCGGGCACCTTGGTTTGTGAATAAGCAAAAAGGAAAGAACCCCCATGCACATGTCCGTGGGTGGTGTAAATAGTGTTCAGAAAATTTTTGGATTTAGTTAGGACGGCACGGGGCCTCGGTCACGGGCCATGTCTGTCTGTGGTTGGGCCGGCTGAGTGAGTTTGAGCCCGATACTGTTCTGAGTTTTGCCTTTTCTATTAGCTGAGAAATTAGAAATGGTGCCAAAATTTGTAGAAAATTCCAAAAATCATGGGTCAAATTTTATTGGATGTATAAAATCAAAAGCTCTCTGGTAAAGTTGGTTTTAGTATTTTAGAGCAATTAGAAAATATTAAGTGAATGAAAGGTGTTTTTGGAAGGACTGTTTGGATTTTAGAAATAAAAGTACAATGCCAAAAATTATGGGAATTTTTGAGTAATCTTGTTTTGGATAGTGGAGGGTGTGGTAAAAGTTTGAGGCTATTTGGAAACCATTTTCTATGGAAACCTTGTAAGTCCTAAAAATAAATGGTTAATCTCTAATCAAGTGTGGGTTAGTGCTTTGGAAAGGAGATAAGTTTATCTAGGGAAGAGATGTAGTTGCTTAAGAAGTTTTAAGCTTTTGGATGAGATATAAGTTGGATTAGTTCTCTAGTTTACCTAAGTGAATTCAAATTGGTCACTTTTATTAAGTGCTAGGTTGTGTAGATGCATGTGTATACTTGTCTTGTGTTTTAGTTTGTGGTATTTATGTTTACCACCTCTCCTTGTGAGAGTTTGCATTCCATATCATTACATAAGCATACATGTATTTGTAATTGACTTGTAGAACACCTAGAAGTGGTGTTTGAAGGAGTCTACTCCAGTGGCTGCTGATCAAGTGAAGGAGCCATCTAACTGGGTATTGGATAGAGGGATCTGAAGCCTCTTCTCTGCAACAAAGGCAAGCCCCGGTGCATTTGCCCCTTTCTTGTATTTTTAAAAGATTTTTATACACTTTAAGTCTAGTGAAATGTGCATTAAGTTTATAGAAGTTGCTTGGAAACTATTGGATGCATTGCCTACCTTGATATCCATACCTTTATAGATACTTTTGATGAAGTATCAAAATATGATTTACAAAAATGCTTATCTCTGCTTAGATCTTGTGGATAGAGGTTGTCCTTTGCGTTAATGCCTAGCTCAGGGGTTATCCTGAGGAAGGATGGCTTCTACCTGCAAGAATATTTTCATTGGGAGCATGGTGGGATTTTACTGCAAAGTTCCCTATAATGCTCTTTTCATCCTAAGGAACACAAAACAATCCTAAGGATGGAAGTACTTAAATCGGGACTTGGGCTAGGAACAGGTGATGCTCCACCCAGGTTAATTAAGGATTGGATGCGTATGTAGGCCTGTATGATCAAGGACTATCTTAACTGGCCACATGCCCTGGATATGGGACAGGGTAAGCTTGAACCCGGCTATTCCATACGTGAAAAGACAACCGCGCACTGGGCGTGGGAGATGGTGGGAGTAGCGTGTACCCTCCTGGCTGGAGGCTGGATGGAGGAGTACTGTGCTCCCGGGTAGCGCGGACCGGTTCACGTTGCAGAGGATCTATGGGAACGGTTGACATATGCAAGGGTTAAGTGCTACATATGTCGTGTGGTTAGAGATCCTCAGCTGAGTAAATCGATTCGGATCGCCGTTCTATCCCCGGAGAGTGGAGACTTGATCGCTGCCCTGCAACCTAAGTCAGGATGTGAACATTATGAATAAAAATAATGTTGTATTGATGAGATGGTGAAATTAGACTAGATGCAACCAGAGTCTATTAATATTTAATCTGGCGTTAAAATATTGAAAGTAAGGACTCACTTTAGTAAGCTATTTCTGCAAAAGTATCTAAGTTGATTCTTGCTAAAGCCTTTTCCTTGATTCCTACTTAACCAGTATATCCTTGAGAGTCATTTTTCCTTAGTCGGGTAAGACTTGCGAAAGTACACTCCGTACTCAGGGTTTTCGAACCCATGTTGTTGTAGGTGATGAGGAGTACTCTATGTGTTCGTGAGGCTGGAGAGCGTTTCCAGTTCTGGAGGAGGACTAGCTAGGTTTATGTATAAGCTTTGGAGGGTTTCTACCTTCCTGCTTTTGTAATAAGTTATGCACTTTGAGTATATCAGGACTTGTAATAAATACTACTCTTTCGAAACATGTAAAACTTGAGTTTTGAAAAGGTAAAGAATGTTTGTAAAGTCTTCCGCTCTTTATCTCCGAAGTGTGTGTATCGAATGTGGTTACTGTAATATGCATGTATGGTGGGAGATCCTTGGGATAATGAGTTCAAGTTGTTGGACTCCTGATAGCCTTGTTAAGTTACCTGGTACACGTGCATAGCCATCTGAGGCCATCAAGGCAAGGATTGGTGCACGTGGGCCCGATAACTTGGGAGGGCTGCCACATTAAGCGTGTCGGATGGCGTTCGGCAGGGCGGAGCGACCGTCAGTGAGGTCGAGGAGAAGGGCCTGGGTTGGGCGGCTTGGCTGCCGAACCTATATTGTGTGGCTGTCGAACCTTTACGGCGTGGTTTAGTTTCTAAAAGTCGAGAAGGGCCTAGGTTGGGAGACTTTTCATGCATATGGACTATAATGTCTCCTAGTGTGGATATCCCATATTCTTTTCAATTCAGGTCGGTTGCTCCCCTAGAGTAGTACAACGCTGCATCTCTCAGGGTACACTACTGTCAAAATCCAAAAGCAAGAAAAGTTCATCATTTGATGTTGTTGTCTCCGGTTAGCTAGCTTTCAAAATTTCAAGCCCGCTGTTTTGCATGCATGCTACCTTGTGCTTTCATAAAACAATATTGGCACTTTTGGGGAGTAATATATCTTGTTGAATAAATTATTGAAGGTAATTTGATGTTCAAATAGTTACTTTCAAAAAGGTTATGTCATTATGTTCCAAATAGCAAGTATAAATATTTGAATTATGAGTTCAGAGAGATGATTTGTACTTGCCTTGTTGTAGATCAGTAAACTTGTAATCCAGACATAGACGATAAATTTATGAAAAAGGTTGATAAACACTTGCCAGAAACTGCTAATATCAGACATTACTAATCAGGCTGCAATTTCTGCAATTGAACCAGTTAGTAATTCCTGCAGAACCGGTTAGTAAATTTCTACATTTTTTGTAATTTCTGCTAAGCTTAGAAATTTCTACAAAGAAACAACATGTTGTACTTTTAGGTGCAAAGAAACGACATGTTGCAAGACTTTTGAAAAAGGTAAATTGGAACTGAATGGCCTGGTAAATTAAGATGGACATTTATTTCAGACAATGTAATCTATCAATTATGTTATCCAGCATTTGCTGTTGATATGTAGTTCATTACATTTTTTGGTGTTTATTGTGCAGTTACAAGTACATGCAAAAATGACACTCCTAATCTGAAATGCAAGTTGATACACTAATTATGTGCTGATTGAAATCAAATATTTCCTTGGTGGCCAAGCCTAATAGTATTGTTGAATTGTGGAGTTCTGAATAATCATAGCATGAGTATATGGATCACACGTTGTTATTAGCTGATGAATAACTTGACGCCTTACCATTATGTCAAATTGCCTTATGTGCTTTGTGCAAAAAAAGATAAGAAGTTTGATAGCCAACTTGTTTTTCTATCATTTTTTCCTTTTTAATCTGACCGGTCAGTTGCCTGTAAGTGGGACGTGGGAGGCTTATACTGGCAATGTACTTATATGTAATTCTGATTCTCTTTACTATGAACAGGATACGCGTTCGAAGAAATTGTTATAGGGTTCAAGACCATCCGGTTATGCAAGTGGTGTTCTCTTACCGTCTGTTTGGTTCCCTGTGTATGCGTGTGCATGGCCCATGGGATGCAGAATAACTCGGGCCCGTGTTGTTTGGTTACCTGGACGGAGATTTGAGCCAGGCCCGGTGAGTGCAAGACACCGGCCTCGGCCAGGCCCGGCACATACGGCCATTTTCCGCGTCGCTCGGGATCCAGGCTGCGCTCGTTCACCGCACTCGCCCCTCCTCGCATCCGCTCGCGCAGCGGAGACCGGAGGGCGGACGAACCCCCGCGTGCTAGGGTTTGCCGAGCTCTCGCGTCTCCTCTCCCCCTCGAGCTCTCCGTCGAGGTCCCCCTCCCCCCCGCGAGCAAGGCTCCACTCGTTCCTGTCCTCGCGAGCTCGCGCTAGGGTTTCTCTCCTGGAGCTCGCGCAGCCGACGCCTCGCCTGGAGCTCGCACAGCCGCCTCGCCTCGCCTGGAGCTCCCGTAGCCGCCGCTGTTGAGGTCAGATCTGCCTTCTCCTCTCACCCTCCAGCTCTCCCTCTCCCGTCTCCTCTCCCCGGTCCTCTCCCCGCTCCAAACACTGGGCCGGTCGATCGTCTGCTGCACCCCCTTGCGGTCACGGGTCTCGTCTTCTCTGTCTCTCGCGCACGGATCTCACTCTCCGACGCTAGGTGCACTTGCTCCTGGTACTACCAGGTAACGATGTCTGGCATCTCCCTTGCCCTCCTCCTGGCCAAAAGATCTTCGTTTGATTTATGCGGCACTATTGGTAATGAGGTTTGATTTTGTTAGATCTGAGAATGTTTTGAGTACTATTGGTAGTTCTTGGTTGTGTAGATCATGGTTTTGTGATATTTATGTTGTACTATGCCATGTTTTCTTAGATCTAGTATAGCTTCATGTTCATGTTCTTATCTGGTATAGCTTGATGTTCTTATCGTTGCTTGCTTCACGTTTTCTTAGATATGGTTAAGCCTAGCCTGCATTAATCAGACATTTCCCCATAAAAGATGTTGCTTGCTTCACGTTTTATTATGCAATGTTGTCTTTGTTAGATCTGGATATCTGGTATAACTTAAAAGTGCAAGATGTGCAAGATGTGGGTCTGAATTAAGACATAATTAACTTTGTTGATCTGGTATACTTTATCTGGTCTCGCAGCTTTACTTGTGTCATAGATCTGGTATTTATGCGCTAGGATTCTTGTGTATTCTGTTACTTTGTTCTAAACTATTCTTTGTAAATTGTTCTCATAATTAACTTTGTTTTATGTGTATAGCTTCATGTTGATCTGGTATACTTTATTTGGTCTCGCAGCTTTACTTGTGTCCTAAACTGCTCTCATATTCTGTTACTTTTATAATTTGTTTCCTCTGTTCTTTGTAAACTGCTCTCATATTCTGTTACTTTTATAATTTGTTTCCTCTGTTCTTTGTAAACTGCTCTCATATTCTGTTACTTTTATAATTTGTTTCCTCTGTTCTTTGTAAACTGCTCTCATATTCTGTTACTTTTATAATTTGTTTCCTCTGTTCTTGGTATTCCCTAATATATGATCTATGATGTTAGGTAAATTTTACCTTGTGGATGCTGGTTATGCTGTCAGGCCTGGGTTTTTACCCCCTTAACCGTGCCACACGGTACCACTTGAGTGAATATGGGGGGAGGAATCCACAGAACCCAAAAGAGCTCTTCAACCTTAGACATTCATCACTAAGGGTGACAATAGAGAGGGCCTTCGGTGCTTTGAAGAACAGATTCAAAATATTATACAACAAACCTTTCCATCCATACAAGACACAAGTAAAGCTAGTTCTAGCCTGTTGTATCCTCCACAACTGGATTCTTCGTCATGGGAATGATGAACATATTCCACTAGAAGACACATGGGCTGCAAATCAAGTTCATGAGGGAGCTCCCCTTGACCTTGTCATGGACAATGCTGCCTGGTCTGCTACCAGGGACAATTGGGCTCAACAGATGTGGCAAAATAGGGGATAGTGGTCATTATGTACTGTGCTAAGTTGCTCATAGATGATGAACATTGTCACTTTCTATAAGATCTAGTTCCATGCTGAGAACATTGTCTATTAGCAATGATGATTACTACTTTCCTACTTTACTATTTCTACTTTCCTATGCTGAGAACATTGTCTATGATCACTACTATTTCTACTTCTACTTTCCTATGCTGAGAATATCTATATGTCTTCCCCCCTAATCTTTTACTTGTTCCAGCTATGGCTGACATGGTGTCTGGGGTTGGTAGCCAGGGGGCTAGGCCTGCTCTTAGGTGGAGTGCAGCAATGTCTGGGTTTGTTCTACGCCGTTTTGTTGACTTGATAGGTACTGGGGTTAGGACTGACAAGGGTTTTAAGGAAATCCACCTTAACTCTGTTGCTAAAAATGTCTCTGAGTTCTGTGGCCAAGAAGTAACAGGCCAACAAGTGTACAATCACCTTCGTAAGTGGAGGTCTAGGTGGGTCAAAGTTTGCAAACTAAAGGACATTAGTGGCGCTCTTTGGGATGAGGATACCTTTGTCATAAGCTTAGAAGAGGGTCATTATGCTGCTTACATCAAGGTTAGGACCAACACCTTCCATTTCTCTAATTTGGTCTAACTTGAAATTGCTAACTTGAGTTGCTAACTCAATAGGATCACCCAAAAGATGCTGATTACCTCAATAGGCCCATAGAGAACTATATGGCTATGCAAATCATTTTTGGAAGTGGGGTTGCCACTGGTAGGTTTGCAATGGGTTCAAATGAGCCTTTGGGCAAGCCAAGTGACATTGTTGACATCTTAGATGATGGCATTGAAGTGACCTCAGAGTTTGTTGATGCTTCCAATCTAACTGGCAAGGGAAAGACTGTTGATAAGGGTACCCCTGGTGACTCCATTGATACCAAGCCTATGTCCAACTTAGGGAAGAGGAAGAGGTACATGACTGATGAAGATGTTGCTGTGTTCAATGGGATGAAAGAGGCTGTATCTGATGTTGCTGCTGCTGTCCGTGAAAGCATCCATGCTGAAGCAGCACCTGGGATCTACAATGCTGTAATCAACTGTCCTGGGTTCTCTAGGGAGGCTCTCATGTATGCCCTAAACCACATGATGGAGCACAAGGCCACCTCCCTGGTGTTCCTGGACATGACTCCTGATGATCGTGACCTATGGCTCAAGACTTTCCTAGCCAAGCACTACCACAACTGATCTGATCTGTCTATCCTATTCCTATATAATGCTTAAGAACAGATATGCTACACTTGCTCGGATCTGTATGTCCTTTTATGCTGTTTAAGAACAAATAATGATGTTTCTATCTGTTTAAGAACAGATATGCTTAAGAACAGATATGCTACATTTTCATAGAATAATGATGTTTCCCTGAGTTCTATGGATTAACTTGAGTTCTATGGATTTCCTTATTTGAGAACAGATATGCTACACTTGAATAGAACAATGATGTTTTTCTGAGTTAGATTAACCTGAGTTCTATGCATTTCCTTATTTGAGAAGAGATATGCTACACTTGTATAGAACAATGATGTTTCTTGAGTTCTATGCATTTCCCTGTTGGCTTGTTTATTGGTCTATTTGTAGACCTGTTTGCTGGCCTGTTTGCTGGTTAAGAAATGATATCTATTGATGATTAAGAACTGATATTATACTCTTGTTCTTACAATAATTGACGAGTTTTGGTATGTGCCTATGATGCTAACCTTGTATGCAAAAAAAAGTGGTCAATGAAAGCTGAGGCTAATCTTGTTTGATAATTATACTCTTGTTCTTACAATAATCTGTTCTAGCTGTTAGTAGTTCATAGTAGCTGTTAGTAGCTGTTAGTAGCTGTTAGTAGTTGTTAGTAGCTGTTAGTAGCTTGATAAGCTGATAATTTGGTTAAAGGACATTAGTAGCTTCATAGTATCTTGATAATCTGATAATCTGTTCAGCTGTTAGTAGCTTCATAGTAGTTGTTAGTAGTTGTTAGTAGCTGTTAGTAGCTGTTAGTAGCTTCATAGTAGTTCTTAGTAGCTGTTAGTAGCTTGATAGCTGATAATTTGGTTAAAGGACATTAGTAGCTTGTTTAGATGCATCTGATGGGCCATGCAAAAATAAAATGAGTGTAGCTTCATAGTCCATCTGTTAGTAGCTTGATAATCTGATAATCTGTTCTAGCTGTTAGTAGCTTCATAGTAGTTGTTAGTAGCTGTTAGTAGCTTCATAGTAGCTGTTAGTAGTTGTTAGTAGCTTGATTTGTATGCTGTATAAATCTGATTGCTCAAACTCTCCATACGTGTAAAAACCTCAATAGTTGCCAGTAGATGTTACTAGCATGATTTTTCATGCTGTCAGTAGCCTATGATTTTTCATAGTAGCTGGTTAGTAGTTGTTAGTAGATGAGGTTTTTCATGCTGTCAGTAGATGCGTAATTGTCAGTTTAATCATGTCGAATTTTTGTGTAAATCCCAGCTCATGTAATTTTTGTGTAATTCCCAGCTCATGTAATTTTTGTGTAATTTCCAGCTCATGTTTGGCCTTTGTGTAACAGTTACACAGCTCCTCTCTGATCTTGTGTAACGGTTTTGTCTTTGGCAAGCCAAACAGGAGCTGTGTCTGTGCAACTTATAAATACGTTAAACCAAACATAGGCCATGTTGATCCTAGCTAATTGGGACCAAACAACCAAACACGTATTGCAATTGTTGGTTGCATCAGCCTGTACAGGTCACGCTCACCTGCATCTAGACTTCAACCGAGCTCTACTCATCCTAACAACCAAACAGGCGGTTAGTGGGTGTTTGGTTTGAGCAATCACCCTATCCAAAATGTGGTGGTACATCATGGGTCCATTCCTCAAATTTGGTGGGATGGCCACATTCCTCATATTAGTACTAACTAACTATAAGGAATGAGGTGATGATGGATCAACTCATTCCATTCCACAAACCAACAAAAAAAAGTGAGGAGTGAGAAGATGATGGACTAGCTAATTCCTCAAACCAAACAGCCTATTAATTTGCTTCTTGAAGTACTGATCTGAAGTTTCACTGCAGCAACCATTTATTTCCTTCTCAGGTGGTCGTTTACAAGGTTGTTTGTAGATCCAGAAAAAAATTGCCAAGAAAAGAGCTCTACTAAGGGCTAGTTTGGAAAACTCCATTTTTTTCAAGGGATTCCTATTTTTCCAAAGGAAAATAGACTATTTTTCATAGAAAAAATATAAATCTCTTGGAACAGATGGAGTTCTCAACTAGCCTTAAGAAAGACATTTCTCCATATCTAACTGGTGAAGCCATGTGAAATGATTCAGCACCTCATTTACGTGAATAAATATCTAACTCTGTGCATGTGACAACTATCCATCATGTACCCACCCGAAGGATAAGAACCCAGTACGCTTGTGTCACTAACTTCTATCTTTTAGCCTTAAAATCAGTGTACTGTGATCAGCATTATCGTGTGTGTATGTGTTTCATCCTTATTTTCTTCTACAAGAGCAGTTCACCGTTGAACAGGTCATGTGCAATTGGCTGGGCAAAATTATATGGACTTTACTGTACTTCTATGTGTTTAACATATACTTGTATCCAGTGGTGTAACCGAACGGTGAGAAATGAGCGATGTATTAATCCCAGTTGTAAGTGATATACACACATGGGTTAAGTGATATGGAATGGTTTCACTCAATCCAACCTTGTATTAAACCCCTCTGTGTATTAAATACTAGCCTGCCGAACAAGGCCTAATATGGATTCATCGTTGTACCATTTCATATTTGCAACAGGATAATATATCGATGATGAATAAATAGGTGGAAAACACCCTGGCCTCACATGATGAATAGGCGATGCTTGTTGTGTCGACTTTCGGGTCGTTCTGTTCGGCCGTTTTGCTTTAGCGAGTGACCGGGGTTTCTTTGTTAGCCGATCACATAGAACGACCTTCTTGCTAGCATTTTTGGAGAGCAACTGATCAAAAGTAGGGTCAGCTTTGATCAGCCGACCATGTGTGCTTTGCTCCTGCGTCTCTTTCCATGCTTTGTGTGGAGGCTGACGCCTCTGGCAATGGGCAGACTGTCTGGCTGAGTTAGCCGGATCGTCTGTATGAGCACCGGACCGTCCGCCCGTAGGTGTCGGACCGTCCGCGATGCTCGGATCAGGTTGTCGTGCTCGGCTCCTTATATAAGTCTGCCCCCAGCGCCTCCGGACTTGTTAGTCTTGTTCAGAGCCTTCCGAGCAATCTATTTTTGTGATATATTTGACGTACGAGGATTGCCAATGATGATGTTTTTGTCTTTGTCTTTATCAGCTATTTCAGGTTGAACCAAGACATTTTCGCATGTGAATTCTATTGTATCAACAGGAAATGGTTGTGTGTCCACTTGCATCTCCTGAAAAGCCAATCGGCTCTTATTTATGGTCGATTATATCTGTCGACGAAAAACATTACAATCATTGGTGGCATGGGAAAAAGAATTATGCCTCTTATAATAAGCATGCCTCTTTGATTTATCAGGAGGAGGAATAGTATGCGTTAATTTAATGTTGCCATTTTTTAACAGTTCGTCAAATATTTTATCGCATTTGGCAACATTAAAAGTACATTTAACTTCTTGCCGATTCTTTTGAATCGATTCTAAAGAAGAACATGCAAAAGGTTTAGCCTTTGCTGGCCAAACAAACTCAGTGGTATATACATCTGCAGATTCATCATCTGAACTATCACGTTCTACTAGATGTATAGTACGGGCGACTGATTTTGATGTCTCTTTAAATCGGCTTTCACAGGCTAAAGCTCGCTGATGTAGCTGAGCTATTGAAAAGAACTGGGTCCCTTCTAATTTGTCTCTTAAGTAGGATAGCAACCCATTAAAAGCTAGCCCTGCTACTCTTTGTCTGCGATATGGATCCGAAAGCATCGGTTTCTAGTGTCCCAGACCCTCTGGATATAATCATTAACTGATTCCTCGCATCCTTGTTGGACTGAAGCTAAGTCTGCTAGCCCTAATTCATATTCCCCAGTACAGAAATGTTCATGAAATTTACTTTCTAACTCATTCCAAGAATAAAACTTAGAAAACTCTGGTATCCTTGCCCCTTGTGGATATGGGATAGTGTCAAACTGGTGATTATATGTCCTTTGGTATGATTGCCCCACTCTGGCTACACTAACTCTGGACCTATCTCGAAATAGTTCAGCAATCTCTTCCCTAATTTTTCCATTGCACCTGGTGGTAGACCACCGGTGTGGGGGACGGATATCCCCCGGGTCCACTAGAAGGCTGAAAGACCTCGCGAAAGGCCTTGGGCCCAATATTTCGTGAGGCCATCCCTTCGTGGGCCTAGAAAGGAACGTTTGGTGAAGCGGATTGATGCAAGATTGGATCGACTCGAGCCCAGACGATCCGATGAATTTGAGCAACAACCGCAGCAGTGACCCGACCTTCTCGTACAGTATCCTCATGCATCGGAACTGAACGGAGATAAGTTGACGGAATTATAGGGAGATAGGCTCAGTCGGTTCACTATTACTTAGGCACACGCTGTTATCATATCCGCATGTAACACTCCCACGGTCGAGTATATAAGGCCTAGGGGGCATCCCCTCGAAATCATCTCACCACCTAGCCACCTACTCAGTTCTCTAACATCCCTGATACTAGAAAACTCCCTTGTAATCCACCACACAAAGTATCCACGCCAGGACGTAGGGTATTACGCATCTCGAAGCGGCCCAAACCTGTACAAGATTGTCTACTGTCTCTCGTGCATCCGGCACGAACCATCGAGCTACAGTCGGTAACACCGTCCTACTGCAAAAAGCACCTCGAGGGGCAATTGACTTCCGTTGGCGCTTCATCGCCAACTTCCAATCTCTCTTCGACAAACCGGCGCAACCATGGGACCTCAAATCCATCAAGCGCCAAGGGGATGAGACTCTTCGGTCATACCTCAAAAGATTTCAGACCATGAGAAATCGTATCCCCGAGGTTGCAGAAGCAGCAATGATCGAGGACTTCTATCGAGGATCCAATGACTCGGCCTTCGTCCGAGCCATACTGCAGAAGGCACCGACTACCTCCGAGCAGCTGTTCCAGGAAGCCGACCTCTACATCACCACTGACGAACGAGCCCAGGACCTCATAGGAGGAGCAAAGCCTGCACCAGCGGCACCACGACGCGACGAACCAACAACCTGACAAACGTTGGGAGAAGAGGCCTCATGAAGAAGTCCACGCCACCGGACCACCCGCCTCTCGCGTCCAAGGAGCACCCCGCGGAGGCGAACGTACATTGGACGACATCCTCGATGCCCAGTGCCCATACCACCAGGACATGCGCCACACCCTCCAGAATTGCAGGGACTTCAAGCATTCCGTTGGGAACGGTCGACCCTTCCAACCTCTACCACCTCTCCCACCTCGAGGAGGACTCGGAGAACCTGACAGCCCAAACAATAGGAAGGGGGAGGAGGCGGAGCATTCCCGCGCGTCGACAGAGAAGTCAACATCATCTTCGGTGGACATGGGTCGCAAGAGAGCAAGAGGCAACAGAAGCTCAATGACCGTCAGATACTGGTGGCGACCACCAGTCCTCCCGCCCCATATCGATGGTCCAAACACCCGATCACCTTCACTCGGGCGGATCAGTGGCTCAACTTCGATCACCCGGGCAAGTACCCGCTCCTCGTCGATCCGGTGATCCGAGAGAGCAGGGTAAAGAAGGTGTTAGTGGACGGGGGAAGCAACATCAACGTCACTTTCCCTCGGACGCTTCAAGGCTTGGGAGTCCCCCTCAAAGAGCTCCACGAGTCAGACACTCCTTTCTTCGGCATCGTGTCGATTGAAGGAGAATATCCACTCGAACACATCTACATGTCGGTCACCTTTGGAACTCCGGAGAACTACAGAACCGAGTTCCTAAGGTTCGAGGTGGCGAACTTTGACTGCGGATACAACACCATCATCGGCAGGCCAGGATTGGCGAAGTTCATGGCCATTCCACATTGTACGTACATGATATTGAAGATGCCAGGACCACAAGGAGTCATCACTGTGCGCGCTGACTTCCAAGGCGCCGCAGAGTGTTTCCGAGTGGCCATTCAGGCGGCCCTCACCACCAAACCATCGCGACTTCTTATGCACAGGTGAACTCAAAGCCTGAGGAAGACCTCGCAGTACCTGCGAATGAAGCTCAAGTCGTGACCTCTATGCGGCCGACTGAAGAAACCAAGAGAATCAACCTCGGGTTCGCCGATGAACGCAAGACTGCCATCATCAATTCCAGCCTGGATGACAAATAGGAAGGCGCGCTCGTCTAGTTTCTGCAAGATAACCGAGACGTATTCGCATGGCAACCTGCGGATATGCCGGGAGTCCCGAGAGAACTGGTCGAGCACAAACTGAAAGTCTATCCCCGGGCAAGGCCGATCCAACAAAAATTATGTTATTTCACGCCCGACAAGAGAGAAGCCATCCGTGCAGAGCTGGCTCGCTTAGTCACGGCAGAATTCATTAGAGAAGTACTACATC